>NC_037671.1:83564410-83768985 GCF_003255815.1 Theropithecus gelada | reverse complement strand
CCCCCCCTCCTCCCTCCTCCCCTCCCCCTCCCCATCCCTCTCCCCCCATCCCCTCCCTCCTCCCCCCTCCTGGTTCTCCTCCTCCTTCCTCCTCCTCCTCCTCCTCTTCTTCTTCTTCTTTTTCTTTTTGTCCAACAACTCTTCCATTCTTGGTGCTCTACAGCAGTGATACTTCAAGTATAGTCCTCAACCAGCAACAGCAGGATTACCTGGTAACTCGTTAAAAATGCAAATTTCCCAGGCTTACTGAATCAGAATAGGAGGAAGGAGGGTGGGTGTGGTCCAGTATTCTGTGTTAAACAAGCCCTCCAGATGATTCTAAAGTGTAAGAATCACCACTCTAGAAATTGCTGTCTCAATGATCACTGTCAAACTCTTAATTCCAAATTCATTGACCTTAGTTTCTATGAAACTTGCCTCTTTGGTGGCATTTAATATAACTCACCAACATCTCATTCTTGAAACTCTGTTTTCTTGAACACATTTTTGTCTGGTCACCCCTTCTGAAATATTCTTTCACTAGTTTTCCTCTTTATTCCTAAAGGAGGAGATTTCCTAAGGTTCCTAAATTCTCTTTTTACCTCTGCTCATGATTGTTCATTTCACCAGCTCTCACAGCCTTGAGCATTATACATATATCACTGACTTCCAACTCCCATCTCCTCCCGAGAACTTTCAATTAGTAAATTACTTTGTCATTAACACCATTTGTTAGGGACACTACAGGAAAAAAGAAAAACATGCCCTCAGAAGCAGATTATAGAAATTGACAAAACATTTGCATGACCATTAAACCTTCATGTTTTATGGGCATTATCTCAGCTTTCCCCAAGTTATTAAAATCACCTTTCTCCCTAAACTTTGCTTTTTGAGTTCAATATCAGTTAAAAGTACCATCATCTATGTTGAAACTATGTGACTCCTCACTTTCCTTTATCCCACATACCTGCCCAATACCCAAGTCTCTTTGTTTCTGTAAAACCGTGTCTCACATGCATCTCCCTTCCTCACAGCCGATGCCTGTGTCATGTTCTCATCTGTGCTGTAGTAGATTGTAGTATATAATAGACTGCAGTATATTACTACCTGCTTTTCCATTCTTTTCTCCATCTGATATATCTTTCACAGTGTTGTCTGACTTATTTTCCTAATATTTAAGATTTAATATTGAAAGTCACAACATTACTCTGCTTAAAAACACCCAAATACACAAATGAATCACTTTAATGCTCCAAAGTGCCCACAAAGACAAAATTCACAAATGAAACACTTAAAGTTCTGAATGTAGCTTTAAATTCACCTTTCCCACATACACACTAGGCTGTGGTGGAAGGTATCAAGGTTCCATCTATCCTGTTGCTGTGTTTTACATGGCCTCCATTCCCAAGGCAGCTAAACCTATAAAGCAATTATTTCCACATTCCAGTTATTTTCCTTTCAGGAGGCTTCCCATAAGTTGTCACAATAAGGTAGCTTAGAAAGGGTGATCATAGCCTCTCTTAAAGGGGCACAAACTTGCTATAATAATGGAGAGAACAAACTGCTCAACAGTGCACAAATTGCACCCTGAATTTGTGGCTAGAACATCCTGCAACAAGGGAGTAAAAGAGCAGAAGGGAAATCCTCATATTCACGCAAGTACAGAAACCCATGATTAGTCTCCTTGGGCTGACCTATGCTCACTATAATAATAAAAAACACACCCCTGGGTGGAGAATTAAAATGTTAATGAGACGTGATATATGTACTAGTACGTACAGCAATATCACATGCACATCCAGGAGAGCACCCACAATATACTTAACAACAATGCTCATTCCCATCCCTTTGTGAATAATGATGCAAGATTCCCATAAAGGAAGTTTCCTCAGTGCCAGATGGTAATGTCTTATTCTAGAACAGTCTGCTCTGATCAGAGTGTATTTTCATTTTGCAATAAACTTCTTTACCTACCTTCACTTTGGACTTGCTCTCAAATTTTGTGTGATGAAGTCAAGAACCTGAACCAGCCCACTGAAAAAACCACTTCTGCTTACATCCTATTGTCCAGAATTTAGTGCATAACTGCAGCAATTGCAAGGAATCTGGGAAATGTAGTTTCTATTCCAGGAGCTATGAGTTCCCCTAAAGATTATGGGTTCCAATACTAAGGAAGAAGGAGGAATAAAAGGTGCAAGACCATCAGCATCCTCTTACCCAGTATTTCAAGCTTCCATTCTCGGAGGAATTCCCTAATACACAGTCTCAGTCTCACTCTCCAACAATACATAAAGGAAGCATTTCTGTACTTGAAAGATAAGTGGCCCTCTCACATCAGCATTTTACTGTCAGAGTAGAAAATACCTTAGAGATCATCTCCAGTGATAGTCTATAAGTGATTTGTTACTAGTCCATAAAGAGGTAAGATCAAAAGTTGAGAATAAACACTTAAAAATTCACAGAAATTTTACATTTCTGTAACATCTAAGCTCATGATCAGTATACTTACCTCGTTGAATAGACTACATACCAGTTTGAGTGTAATCTAATTCTCTCAGTAAATCATATGTGGCACAAGCTGTGTGTAAGTCATGTATACTAGGACCATGTATCAGTCCAAAAAGAATTGGAAAATTTTTAAATTAGTCCTTCACATAGAGTTTGAGAAGCATAGATCTAAGCCAATTTAAGGGAAGATCTGGGGCCAGAACATGGGATTTCTGACTTCTGGACCAGCATTAGCTGTCAGGTTCTTAACTCTTCAGATGCTGGCATTTATGCCACCAATCCACATCTCTGACCACCTCGGGGGTTCCATAGCCATTCCTCATTACAGCTCTAAACCTACTGTGGGTACTTCTGAAATCTGATTGGCTTCTTTATATCCAGACTTCAGTGTTCCTGGGATGGCTCTTGCACATCTGAGTTCTATGGGATGCATTCCCCAGCATTTGCCTCCACTCCTATCTTTTACCGTCAACACCATTCTATATCCTTCTACAAACTGCATAAACTGTAGAAAAGTATGACTCTCTTACCCAGCTTTAAAAATTTCCACTGCCTAAATGACACCACTGCAGTATTCCCCCTTCCCTAACACACACACACACACACACACACACACACAGACGTATGCGCGCGTGAAGAAAGCAGTTTGGACACAACCCACTCTCATTTGAATCAATAGTCACCCTTTACTGGTCTGACCAAGTTGTTAAATAACTAATTCACTGAATTGTTATTGATTTTTTTTCAAAATGTTAGTTTTAGTGATTGTTCACATCAGTAGTTTTCACAGATGATTTCATATGTCTGTTCAGTTCAATGTCAATTTCCCATGTGATTCACATTTCCGATGCTGAAGCATTTTTCCAGTATTTAACATTTAAAACATGAGCAGACAATCTTTCCTTTACATACACTTTATAGCCTTCTCTTTTCCCAGTGGCATATGCCCCATGCTTGCCTCTACTTCTGCTCGTGAGAAGACTTTTAAAATTCTCCTCTTTCTGGTAAAATGTATTTGTTGGATGGTTACCCTGAAATTGGTAATTTGGCAAATTGATTTTCAGACAACTGATCTAGAGTCACCACCAAAGGCTACCTCCTCTCATAGTTAAATTATGTCTTCATTCACAAAGCAAATGTTTTCAGCAGCCTGCAAGCAAATGTTTGGTGGAAAAATTATTCACCAAAATTACTGTTTTTACATATATTCAGGATGCCAAATAGCATATCAAAAAATTCTCACCCCCATCCCACCTCCCCAAAATGTGTTGTTTCCTGTTGGCTTCTTCCATGTGCTGAAATGAAGAGTCACAGCAGTTTGTCTGTGGATGTGGGGGTGTGGAGGGGGGAAAGGAGAAAGCAGAGAAGAGAGAATGAGATGAGGAAGTACAAGAGTAGGGCCTCTCCTTGCCTTTACTTTATGTGGCACTTTACCATCCTAAAGCACTTTAAAATGTATAGTCTCATCCAACCTGCACAGTCAGTTAATGCATTTGCCAGGGCCCACATTACACTCTTCATTTTTCATTTGAGGAAATGGAGGCTCATAAAAGTTAAAGAACTTACCCAAAGTCATACAGGTAGTGAGTGAAAGAATCTGTACCAGAAACAACCTCTCAATTCTTATGGTTTGCTTTGTCCTGACTCCTACTTGGGCACTTTTGGACATTTTTCCCTAAAAGAATATTAGCCACATATTTTTACCTACATTTTCTTTAGGTATTTTCATTGGTTTGCCTCTGACTATGCTTTCCTTGCTTTATTAGTAGAGTTAATTGATTTTTTATTTACCATACAGTTTACTTGGCTATAAACTCCTGAAGGCCAAGGCCACATCTTCTCCGTGGTCTGTACAGTTTGTAGCATGTATCTCCTGTCACTCAGTGGATTTCCATTAAATTATTTTCTTTGGCTAGAGTCCTCCTTGGGTGTTTTCAATATGGCCAGTGAACATTAGCCAATTCAGCAATTTCTAAGATTTTGGAGGACTTTTAAGACTCCAATACAAGTTCAGAAAAAAGAATAATGTTAAGCTATTTTAAACAATAAATGCAATTTTTCTAAAAACAGACAACACAGATGTTTTTCTAGTCTCTTTGACCCAATACAGATTAGCTTGCAATGTCCATTGTCTCTCCTAGAATAGAAAGATTTCTAAGTTTTCTTCTCTGCTGTACTTATCATCTGGAAAATGTGATGGTACTGGTGTTGAACCAACTATCCTAAATGGTATTACAATATACTGTTTGGTGAGAAGGTAAAATGCAAGACTGTAATGGAAAAAAAAACTTAACAAGAACACTGTAACCACTTTAGAAGTATAAAGCTCCTTCCACAGGGTAGTTGGGACACTAAAACTTCCATCAAAGCACATGAAAATAACATCAGTGGTCTGTTATCCTCTCATAAATTAACCAGAATTGAGCAAAGACATTAGAGCAATGTCAGCCCTTGTCAAACCAATAACAAGATTTGACATCTGTTAAATCATTAAAGATACAAATAAAGTGTTAACCAAGACAGAGTTTGAAGGATGAGTGCTGACAGCATGCATTAGGACTAAAAGTAAAAGACCAGAAAGGAGGTGATCAAATCCTGGATTTTGGAATATCACTACAGCTTGTCGGCAAAACTATCCCAAGTTTCAAGTCACTGGCAACTACTCTGGTAATAAAAAGACTATGGAAATATGTAATAGAATGGCTTTGGGGCTTTTAACACTGATATGGCAGTTACCACAATAAGTGGGTATCCTTTGGTTCTTCACATCCTCAACTTCCTGCGGGCACCTTGTTTCAATTCCATGAAATATAATTCTCCCTGACCTCAAAGAGAACTTTGGCCTTGAACCAGTTCCATAAGTGCAAAGCCAAATAATGGCCTACAGCACCCAACCTAGCTTTTACACCTGATTCAACAGTAGATTCCACTTTCTCTGTCATTTGAGTCCAGGGGCATACTGGCCTTAGTGTTTCTCCAGCACAGAAAAGAGAAAAGTTTCCCTTCAAAACTTACGACAGAAAGCTAGGGAGTCATCAAATTGTTTTATTCTCTTTTTCCTGGGCACAAAGACATGCTACATTTCTTCAGATTCTTCTGCAGGTACAATGGGCTTTGGGGATGATATCTTGCCAGTAGAATGTGAACAGAAGTCACAATGTCACTTCCAGGCTGAGGTAATTAAGAACAGGTGCACTTTCTCTATACTCTTTCCTCCCTTTCCACTGCAAACATGAAAGTCAAGTTCCAAATGGCATTGCTACAAAAAGGAGTTAACTTCTGGGTCCCTGAGTCACCAGTTGAAAGAAGGATGCACAGAAGAGCCATCTGATTCACTCAGGGCTCTTAAGTGAGAAGAAAACTATTGAGTTATTCCACAGTTATTCAGGGATTATGTTATATTGTAGTTAGCATTAATTTTGATGACTAATAAATAACTGCTAGAATGTTGATAGTTCCTAAAATAAATAATCCTAAGATTTTCAAGATAAATGTACCAAAAATGTACCATATAAAGAATTTAGATGATACATGAATGGGAATAAACATATATCCAACTGAGCTCAAGGAAACCTAACTGGCCTGAAGGAGAACAGAGACCAGTCTCCATGTGTCAATACATGGGGACTCCTACAGCTACAAGGACAGGTACAAAGGAAGTACTATTTCATATCACACCCCACCACACCCTTGGACCTGGCAGTCAAGGAAAGATCTTCAGCAAGAATAGCCAGAGTGCCTTAGCTCACTGAAAAGGACTTTCACTGCTGTGTGAGGATGGGGCTGGGAAGGGAGGAGAACCCAGAGCAGGAGGAAAAGGCAACAAAACTGGACCACTTTAGCAATGCCTCCAACATGCAAGATCCAAGCTTGTACCCAGGCTCAGCAATGGGAAATTGGGTTGACCATGGAGATGGCATCAGTAACAGAGGCAACAGCAAAGTTCAGCAACTTGGTGGCATTCAGCAGTAGCAGCAGAAGCTCTAGAAGCACCAATCTTCTAGGGAAAAAGTGTGTGAATTCTGGGCCAGCTGGCCTAGGCTGAGGCTCTGGGTTGCCTACCGCATAAAAGGCTGCTTGGGGGAACTTCAGTTTAAGGTGAGTATAAGGGCCTGGAGGAGGAGGAGGCAGGGCTGCAGTCCCAAAGACCTCACTGGTAGAAGCAGAAAAAAAAAAAAAAAAAGGACTATAGGGATTTATTGTGTCCTTCTCTTAGCAGGATTACTCTAAAGATCTAAAGAGTAGTCTACTGGTTATTCTGGAATCCATTACAGAAGAGGAATCTAGAGGGATACCTTTCAAACAGAGTAGAGCTGTCTTCTCACTCCTTTTTTTTAAAATCTCCATTTTCCTTGGAGAGTTTTACAGAGTTGGCAAATACGGCCAAGAAAACCATGCCACAGGAATAGGCAGGCCTCTCTGTCTGCCCATACTGGGGACTAGGAAGACACAACTCAATACCCACTACCTATCTTCATCAGATGAGAAAAAATTTCCCCCCATGTGCCTTTCTCCTTTCTGCCATTATAAAGCCTGCTTCTTTTCTGCCACATTCTCTACATTAGCTAAGGGAAAGAGCTGAATAATTGCTCTAGACCATTCGGCCTGTACCTTCAAACAAAAATAACAAGCACAAGCATGACTGTATATACCTGGCTGACATGCAGACAAGACAATAATACTTGACAGAGAAGGAACCTATGTGTACCAGTGCCCCCAAAGTCTAGCTGTCTCTGCCAAACAATAGAAGACTGTTAGCTTGCTCTCTAACTATTTTTATTTTTTTGAAGCAGGGTCTTGTTCTGTCATGCAGGATGAAGTGCATTGGTGCAACCATGGTTCACTGCAGCCTCAACTTCCCGGGCTCAAGCGATCCTCCCATCTCAGCCTTCTGAGTAGTTGAAACTACAAATGCATGCCACCAAACCCAGCTATTTTTTGAAAAAACAGAGACAGGGTCTCACTAGGTAGCCCAGGCTGATCTCCAACTCCTGAGCTCAAGCAATCTTCCTGCCTCAGGCTCTCAAAGTGCCAGGATTGCGGGTGAAAGCCACTGTGCCCAGACATTGCCCTCTTTTTATACCAAATTAGTGTATGTTATAAATAAAGGGTCAGATTTTATTCACTCAAAAGTACTTATTGAGCACAGTTGTGAAAAACACGGAGCTAGCTCTTTTGGAAACACTGATGTAGGCACCTGTCCTGAACTCATGGGGCTTATGCCTAACAGAGAAGATAAGAAATAGTTTGCAATCACTATAATACAAGGTAGGAGTGCTATATCCATCAAAAGAGGAAGACAGAAAATGCCATGGCAGTTAATTCAGAGAAAGACAAAGTTACTCTCAGCTATAAAGTGGATTCAGGATCATAAAATGTTGGTGCTATGTGTCATCATTGGGATCATCTTGTCTAAATACTTCAAGTAGAAGCTCAGGGAGTAGTTACTCAAGTTCATAGAGCCAGTGATGGAGCCAACAAGCCTTGGGCACCCTCTTCTGACTCCAAGTCCTTGTCCTCCCTGCTGTCATGTGGCTTCCTGGCAGTTTAGTCATGGGGCTACATCAAGCTGAAACAAATTATCTGCTGTTCTAGATTTGGCCAATCAGTACATAAACATCATGAGGTTTCTGATCTTAGGGAGCTTACAATTTACTAGAATACATCAAACATGCACATACATTTCTCCATACTTTTCTAAGATACCATTAACCTTGAGAAATACAATATAGGGTCTTAGATACATGGGATTGATATTTAATCTATTATCAACCCACAAGTTTTTGCAGGAAGAGAAGGGTAAGAGTTTAGTGGATGCTTAGCAGGTGAAAGAAGGGAAGACGGAAGAGGACCAAAAACAGAAGACCTCTCTGGAGGCCAATTGTCTGGATCGTCTTAGGTGATGGAACCAGAACAGAAAACTTGTCTCCACAAAACCTAGCACCACTGCTGGGTCTCAGCAAGTACTCAGTTTAAAAGCACTACACAGGAAGTGGCAGGATGAGGAAGGATGTGGGGAAGAGAGTGTGACCATTTTTTAGGCTGCCCCAAATCCCCAGTACTTAATACTGTAAAAGAATATTGACTTTCTGTAGTGACATGCAAAACCTCCCACTCCAAAATAATATTCTTTACCTTCTTTTGGATATACTTACCTCCTTTTGGAACTAATTCATGCCATGACTTATCCCAATATTAAGGCAATTCAGTCAGCTGCCATCCCCACTGGTGACTAGCAGTGTGGCTGCTACAGAGAGCAGTCAGGGACTGGCCTCTCCTGTACTTGCTGATCTAATGCACATCTTACCAGCACTCACTTCTCTCTACCAGAAACTGACTCCACTCTTTACTACAGACAAGCAGGGAAGGTGAGGGAGCTCAGAGATCTTGCTCATCTTACTGTACCGACAGGTCTTTGAGTTCAAATTTGGCGTTATGCTTTGCTCTGAGGCCCAAAAGAAGCAGTACCCTTGAATGCTATGAAACTGTGAAAAAGGAAGAAGGAAACTAACATTTGTGGTACATTGATGACAATTAAAACAACAATAATAGCCTAACACTGATAAAAAGTTTCTGACATGTCAGGTTATAGAATAATCTCTCTTTCAGCTAATAGGATAGATTTTCTCCATTTTAATAAAAAATACTGGGTCTCAGAGAGAGACAGAGAGAGAGAGAGAGAGAGAGAGACTAAGTGCCTTGCCAAGGGTTACAGCGGAGCAGGAAGTTGGCACTCAATCCAGGTCTGTCTGATTCCAAAATTCAACAGCAAACTGCCTCTCTGTAGAGAAGCAGCTTTAATCTATATGTCACAAAGTAAAAATAGTCCAGGAAGAATAGCTGTGTGTGTTGAGGTGAGGCAGGGACAGTTGGTTTCCCAAATAGAGCAGCATGTTAAACATACTATTGCTACTGAAGCAAATATCATATCATCATCATCATCATCATCATCATCATCATCTTAGGGAATATATTGCTTTCTGTGAGTAACTGATATGATTTCTTCTTGTCTTTTGATAGGGTCATGTTTTGCTTTTTACTTTTGCTGCTAGGAAGCTCTGAGACAAATTTGAAGTTCCTCTTTTACAACTATCTAGTATTTCTATGCATATCAGAGTTCTCATTTTCTTCTAATCTTGACTCTGGATTGTGATTTCAGTTTTACCTGGTTTTAATCTTTTACTCACCATTTACATATTTATTATATGTATTCTCCAGAGACTTCGCAAAACCTTAATGGAATAAGGTAAGGTATGCATGACATTAAAAAGAAAAGTAATTTACCTGGGTAGGGCTTTCATCTGTAGCATCACACAGATTCTTTAATCCTTTGAATTCTATTGCTAAAAAAATTCTAAAGAAAAATCAAGACACCATCTGGCTGCCTTTGGAAAGACAGAGGTAATTCGGGTCTTTGATCTGTTCTGCACATGGATTGGGAGAGGGAGAGAGGACCAAATCTCCCTGACACAGACAATCGTTTGCTTTATTAAACAAGTGTCTTGTATTACACACAGAGAGTATGCATTATGTGGATGCACACAAAAAATATGATGAAAAGTAGATACTGAGCATACTGAGTACTTTGGGTTTGAATCATTAACATCACAGCTGTTTCTAATAATTTTTCCCTAAATGCAAGCTTATTTCCACAACATGTACTAATGTAACTGTAACTGCCCCAAAATGTTTCATTTAGTAAAAAATGAAGTCTCAGAAATAACTATGCAACTGAGAGTCCGTAAGCACTTTAGATCACCACCCCTATATGCCTTTACTTTGCGCTTTTTTTTTTGGTCAGCTATCATTCTAGATGGGGGCAGTTTGAAACAGTTGATATACTTACAAACTTGTGAAATGTGCCTTTCTAAAAAAAAAAAAAAAAAGATGGGGCAAAAATAACTTCACTAATGAGAGAAGTCAAAGAAAGTTCTAGGTGGAGTGCCCTGGGATTTTAAATGGAAATGCAATGGAGGAGTTGCTCATTCATCAAACACTATATGGAGCGATGATAATGGTAACGGATCGTGGGAACTTGACTGGGAAATATCCCTTAGCTGACCAGGGCTTGGGGATACTTGGCATTTTTGTCAGTTGGTTCGTTTGTTCCATTAAAATTCTGAGGTTTAGACAAACCTCTTCATCATAAAATAAAATCTGGGGTTACCTCACACTCAAGCGCAAAGAACACTTACGTTAATATTCCTTTCAGGTCCCTCCTCCTAATTACCTTTTATTTTTAGTTGTTTCCCTCCATGCATGTGGTTGCTAGCTTTTCCAAATGGCTTCATATTTTTGTAAACAGTTGGGAGACTTAGAGTCTATCACGCGGAGGTTCGGCACGCAGAGGGCAGTGCCTTCTTTAGGTCGCTTCTGAGACGACCTCCCTCGAGTCCGCAGCACAGAGCAATCGACAGGGCTTCCCTTTCAGTCTGGATTGCCATGGGCACAGCTCCTGCTCCGGCCCAGAGTGCCACAATCTCCCAGGGCTGCTGCCTTCAGCCAGGTGGAGGGGTCGGCGCGGCGCCAGGTACAGAGCTCCTCCGAGCCTGAGGCGCCCGGAGGTGCCGCGCTAGGTTGCGCCTCCCCAGACGGGACGCCAGGCAGTGCGGCGGACAGTCCCCAGAGGGCGCCACGTGCTCACCCGCCCGCAGCCCGGGGAGTCTGGCGGAACCTAAATTGCCCACGAATCCCTTTCTGCGGGGTGGGGAGAGGGGGCGCAGGCCGGAGCCCGAATACCTCCCAACCCACCGCTAAATCTGGGCGGATTGTGAACAGCCACACAGCAGGATAGTTAAGTGTCTCTGCCCAAGCCCGGTCCTTCCCCCACCGGGATATATTATCCCGCCACCACCAGGCAGGCGGGCCGGGGATTATTATCCCCGTTGTAACGCAGAGGAGGTTATGGCCGGGACGCGGTCAGGGTCACGAAACAAAAACATGTGGACCCACGTCGCGAACTGAGGTCTGCCGGCCTACCCCGCCCCCGAATCCTGTAGAGCCGGGCTGGCCGCCGGTCGGGGCGAGGCCGAGGCCCGAGGCCCGAGGCCGGGGCGTATTCGGGTTTACGTCTGCGGGGGAAGGCGGTGGGTGGTGTGGCTGGCGAAGTCGGTGAGGGACCGAAGACAGCCGGGCCCGGAGAGTCCGGGCGCGGGCGCCGCTGAGGCTCGGAGCTGCAAGGAGGCCCAAGCTCCCCGGGACGCGGCCACTGGACCTTCACAGCCAAAGCGGCGTGCGCCCAACGTCAGAGCGCTACCGACGAGAAAGCCGGGGCCGCGCGCCCAGGAACTAGAGCTCCTCACGGGGACTTTTAAGTTTTCACTCACTTGGCTCTGAACCTATTTTTAAAAAGCAACTCTTTATTCAAATATCTAGAAGACAATGACAGCTCCCTCTCCGCAACACCATTCCCACCCGAGCTCCCGGGGTATTCGACACCAACCGCCTGAGACGAATCCGCGGGCGCACGCACGTACGCCGCGCGCCGTCTCCCGGTTGGCCTCACCTCCCAGGTTGCCGGTGCAGTGCGGGAGTGCAGTCCGGGACACCGTTTGCGCGGTGGTGCGGTCTTATAGATTCCAGGGTTTCTGAGGCTTTTGGTGAGCATTACGAGTTCCCCTTGGAGGAGCCCGGCGCCTTGCGTGGCTAGTGGTGTGCGGTGGCCGTGACTGCGGGGCGGTGACTGCGCACCCGTCTCGGCCGGCGCTGGGAGGCGCAGGCGCGGCGCGGACGCCGGCACTAAGCTATAACCCTTGACGGGCTCTGAAACGCAGGGGGCTAAGAGGCCTGTTCAAGACAGCCGCCCCGGGAGATGATGTATTTATTCTTCGCACTTACTGTGCACTTAGCACCGAGAGGGCTGTACTTTGCACTTATCAACAGAAACCCGCGTTCCGCGGCCCCTGACTCCCCGTGGTCGCCGAGTGACGTGCCCCCGTCGCTGGCGCGGTTCTTGGGCCTGCGCTTTCCAACAGGTGGAGAGAGCTGGAGGCCACCGGTCGGACGAGCCCCGCTTAGGCTGACACCCACGCCTCGGGGGTTCGGGGGCGCGGCCGGCTAGGTCTTTCCCGGGAAGGGGGCGCGGGCTGGGCTGGAGCCGGGCTTCCGGAGCGGGGGCTTACACTGGAAAGTGAATGAGCAGGCGGCCTCAGAACTTCAAGAAGCCGCTCTGTAGAGCTTCCTAGGCGCCTTCTTTGATCTCTCTTAAAAAGGGTATCATTGTTAATCGCTGAGACGAATCTCCTTTTCTAGTGACTTAAGCAATCAGAGGGACGACTCTGGGATCGAGAGAAGTTGCGAATTGTTTCGCCTTCCTCAGTGCTCCCCACCCAAGTTTGCCCCCCAAGTCTTTTTTATTTTATACACATGCACACACAAACACCCCACTGGAGAATTCTCAGTGATGGATTGATTAGGAGGTCGCTCCTGCGTAGTCTTGCCTTTCTCTCCCAACACGCCCTTTCCCCAGATGACTCCGAACCCCTGGCGGAATCCGATTCCTGCCCGGGCTCCTGCGGCCAAGCCCCGCTTTCTCGGGCTAGGCGAACCTAGAGGCTGCTGAGTGCGCCTCCGAGCGCTCAGCTTCCCAACGCCACCGCGACGCTGATTTATGGTCCAGTCGCTCGCTTGAACCCCAACGCTTTGGCTGGGTTAATTTTTGTCGATTGTTCCTCATCACACTCAGATAGTTTGTAGCTTGAGACGGATTTTATTTATCACCCTGCACATGTGAAATACAGTCAGACATAAAAATAACTGACTCTGGAACCTGGCACAATATTGGAGCCGTCGGGGAATAATTTGGCTAACCGATTTGGACGTTTCACCTTCTAAACAGAAATGCAACTCTCAGTCAAACTGTAAATCAGATTGTCTTCGGCAATGTAAAAAGAAGAAAAAAAAAAGCACTAAAACCAGAAAGAACGAAAACTAAATGAAAGAAAACGCAGATATTGCCCAAAACAATATGAGCTTCAGAAACCCAGACTGGATTTTAATTTCAGGTGTGGAACTTCATCGGAAATATGAATTCCTTATTATTTTACCAGTGGGAACAGCCCCAGGGATTTTAGGGTGTCCCCGGAAACTAGACTTCTTTCTTTTTACTTTATTCAGAGTTTTGTTACTAAATAATATCAAGTAATAAATGCTACATAAAAATGAATAATCCCGAACTAAGCTTACTCTCGGGTGGAGTCAGGTTGGGGTCCCCTTACAAAGTTCTAATTATAAGTGGAAACAAGGGGACGTGGAATGCCCTGTACAGGGCCATATAGGAGCTCAAGAAGCAACAAAAACTTGGAAAATAAAAAAATCAGAAATTTCTGCAGCGCTCTCCTTGTTTCCACCTTTCCGTAGGCAGATGGAAAAGAAACTGATCGGTTTTTCTGCGCCTCATTTCGTCTCCCTCGTCTTTCTGAAAGTCCATAATATGAGCCGCTCGATTCCTCACTGTCTCACAAGGACCCAGTGATCCAATGCCTGGCCATGGGGAGCACTGGGCAAGGCAGGAACTGGGAAAGAAGAGAAAACCAATACAGGCAGACCACTCGATTGATCGCAAAGGGGAAATTCAAAACACAACCAAATAAAACTTCTGCCTGGGTAGGGAACATCTGCTGTAATTTTGCATTATTCTCTCCGCAAATCCATTTCATTCTTCTACAACAAAGTGGAGACCAATCTTGCGTGTTTCCCTATGCCTCCACGATGGAAATCTAAAGATGGTTTTCTTGAAGTGAACTCACAGCGAACGTACCTGTAGGCACCTGCCTACTTTCAGGGTATTTATTTGTTTGAACCCATTTTTGACCGAGACCATTCAGATAACTTGCGTCAAACATTTCTCCAAATAAACTGAAACAAGAGAACTCTGAATCTTAAAATCTACAAAATTAAATGTATATTTAAAGATAACAGGGTGCTTCAGGTAGAAAATTAGAGCGATTATTTTTTAATCACTTTGAAGGTGAAGGGAGATGTCTTGGTAGTTGATAGTACTTGATATCCATTGATAATACTGAATACGGAGTATTACATTATTATTGCAATCAAAATGTGGTTTCAAACGTGTTAAATAATTAAATTGAATATTTTGATGGAAAAAAAAGTCAGCAAGTACTTGGAATTTTTTCTCAAAAGCAAGTTTAATTGGTGTGTTTTTGACATTTGCATGGTCCAGATCTTAATCTGATGGTTTTAATATCAGCCCCAAGCTGGCCTTGCTCAATTGATATATCTGCTTCTTTGTATAGGGAATTCAATAAATATAGCACGCCCTGCTGACGGGTACCTCCCGTGTTGTGTGTGAGTAATTCTTTGCCAATGGATGGCCTGATGTCCTTTTCAGTATAACAAGCTGAGAAATAAAAGAAAAATATTTGCCACTCCACATATTTATTTGTTAGGGATTTTTTTCTTGATTTTAAAAAAATACAACAAGATGAGTTCTTTATCTTAGAATCTCAGACCACGAATATCTCAAAAAACATATATTTCAAAAATTAGATCTACAGATGTAATACACACTGTGAACCCTATAAAATGCGTTTACAATGCTGACTTAAAGAAAGAAATTTATAACTTTCATATGTACCTTCCTTGTGCAATAGGCAACTGCCATATGTTTCCGACTTCCATAATTCAGTTTTCCTGGACATCTGTAGCAGGTAGTGAGTGCTTCTTAAAGTACATTTTATGTAATTTGAGAAGGAACCCGCACTGAAGACTAAAGGTGAACATTAAAAAGCACAAAGCTTTCTAGAAATGCTAGTTATTCTAAATTTACATCATCTGTTATGCATGGCCTGAGATAGTATTTTTTTTTGTTTTTTTGTTTTTTTGTTTTTTTTCATTCCCTTTTCTTCATGTGACTGAATTTGATGTTTTGGTAGAGTTCCTCTCATTATGACTACTCTTTAGCCTTTTACTTGAAGATTCTCATTTGACTATTTCTGAAAATTCAGCTTGGAAATGTATTCCAATATGATTATTGCATTTGAAATAAATTTTAAGAATTTTATATTGAAGTGGGAAAAATCCCTAAGCTCTTTCATTTTTTAATTTTTCTTAATTGTTTATGATACACTTTTTAAAGGACAGAAGAGTTTACACAATTTAAAGTGAAGACAAAACCAAAGCAAAAGTCATGCTGCAAAGTCATAACTTCTTGTCAAACTGTTGCTCATGTGTTTAAATGCAGGGTTCATTCCTAATGCTAATACTATTTTTTAATTTTTCAATAGCTTATTTCTTTTTGCATAATTCCAGTGCTGGCTTTAAATTAATCCATTAAAAATCCTTTCATTCAGCTAAACTGAAATGCCTCATCTGTCAGTACAAAAATATGAATAAATTCCAGCCACGTTTTTCATTGTTTATACTTTCAGTAGATTATATGAATGTGCACAAAATTTCCACTGTTTAAGAACTGTCGGTATCTACAGATGTAAAATATGAGAACAGGACCTAATTTACAGCCAATTAGAGGGTGTAATAATTTTTATTAAAAGCAAACACTAAATCTAGTGACCCTTAAATGGGGCCTAAACGGGGACATTTAGTTCCATTTTCAATTCATTTTATAAAACCAGCAGACTCAAGGTAACTTTTTGTCTATAAGGAAAGATAACATTAAATATTTAATTCAAAGAATAGGAAGCTGTGTATTTTTAAATATCAATTTAAACATGTTTTTATATAGCATAGACTATTAAAATGCTCATTATAACTAATTAGAGAATATTAGTTAGCTTCCCTATTCAATAGTTTGCTTTATGTCCAAATTGATCTGTTGCAATGTTGGTATTAGCAATGTCCAGCTAGGCATCTTCGAGTATTCATTTACATCTGGGTGTTAATTTCAGTACCTCCTTCAAGCCATCTTATATGTCACATATTAGTGATAGAGACAAGTGTGGCCTTCTTAAACATTTCTGTTACTGATCCCTCAACACTGTAGTGTTGTGGGAGGGGTGTGAGTCAATAAATGAGGGAGATAGGGTAGCGGTTTTTCACCCACGGGGTGAAAAAAAAAATAATTGCAGTGTAGTTTGGAGGTAAAGCAGATACCGCTGGAGATAGGCCATGCATGAATACAGAAGCTTATTCTCGCAGAGGGTGAATTTTCTTCTGGACGCATTACAGATTCGTTACTTCCTCAATATCCCTCGACTTGGTGGACCAAAAGCCCC
This sequence comes from Theropithecus gelada, assembly GCF_003255815.1. NCBI lineage: Eukaryota > Metazoa > Chordata > Mammalia > Primates > Cercopithecidae > Theropithecus > Theropithecus gelada. The sequence continues at coordinate 83,752,306 of NC_037671.1, read as the reverse complement.
CTTCTCCCCTTCCTTTCTCCAAGTTGGAAAACTGGGTGTGTAGGGGTGGGGGGCGGTTGGAGGGAGAGAGGAATGAAGACAAGCTTACCCTGGGAGTATACTCTTCATTCCACACTCCAGAAACCGCGCACCTCCCTGGAACCCCAATGAGAAATTATCATTGATAAAAAAAAAAAAAAAAAAAAAAAAAAAAAAAAAAAAAAAAAAAAAAAACAGCGCTTAAAGAGAAACTCCGCGGGCTCAGACCTGATTCTGATTCTTCTACCTGAGAACTGTGGAGTTCTTCCGTGAGCTGCATAGGTCCTTTGTAGAGGGCCGCAGTCTCAGCTAATCGGAATTGACAAGGACGAATTGTTCAGGGTGAAGAATGGAAAACAGTCGCCAGCAAGTGGGTAGGCGATGTCGGCGTGTGCAAGTTAGCCAGAGGAGTGAGCAGGGAGGAATTGCAGCTCCGGATCGCTTTCTTCACGGGGCCTGGGTTTGCAGCTGCAGCTGCAGACCCGGCAGAGAAATCCGCAAGAGTGCAGTCGTTGAGCCCTGGGACTACTGAATTTACTCCCATAGCCTTTATAAACTTGTACAAGTTAAAATATTTTCATTAACCCAGATCAGAAGGAGAGGCGAGAAGAGTATGTGCGAAGAGAAGAAAGAGTGGGAAAGAGTAGGGACGGGAATGGCAGAGAGGGGAAGCCCTAGCCCATTTGTGCGGCGCTGCCTGGTGACTCAGAACGGAGGCTGAAGTTCACGTCCCCAATTAGGCTATGGCTCCTTCCCAGATTAAACTATAGAGGAACGCAGCCAAATAAGTACCCCTCTTGGTGTTTGGATTTGGCCCTTGCCCACCCCTACTCTCCCTCCCATTTCTGCTTCTAGCTCACTTAATCTTTTACTAATAATAAACTTCTCTACGTGTGGCAAAGAAGTCTGGGTCCAGATAATTTGGAGACTCGGGGACCATTTGATGTGCCCTGAGATCAGGGACAAAGAACAGACTCTTGTCTGAACAGAATCAGGGCTTACCTTATCAAGTCTGAGAAATCAAATATAGGGGTTAAATACAGCGAGTGTCAAGTGTAAAAGAAAAAAAAAATCAGTCTTTCGAAAGAAAGAATGAAGACCAGACTCATAGAGCTTTAACATTTATAACTTAAAAAGAAACAATTGTTTATAAATAAAATGTAAGTATCTTATAAATCACGTAAGATGAAATGGCAAACTATACACAACTGGCCATGTGTCAATGCTAGGTAAACAGGCTCCAGCCTAAAAAGCAGAGTGGAAGCCGACAGAATTTTTTTAAAAAACAAAACAAAACAAAACAAAAAACACTATTTCGGAACTGTCCAATTTTAAACTGCACCAAGAAAAATAAAGAAGAGACCGGATATGCTTTTTAAAAGTCCATCTCCTGGCCCTGCACGCCCCCTCCCACCAGTTAGTGTTGCAGGACATGGATTCCACCGTATACCATTGTCCCAGATCTGGGAGCTCAAGGATCTTTTGCCCTTCCCTCCCCAAGTCCCTGAGACTGATTCATTCTGACAATATTCTCCTCTGGCTGACTTTTATTTAATATAGAATCCGGTTGGTCTTGAGAGAGGCCTGACAGTTGATTTCAGTTTTGTTTCCTCAATGTAGCTCAATACTGGGAAAAGACATTTTATCTCCTAAAGCAACAGAAGACACACACTCTCAGGTATTTAGACCCCAACTGCCAACAGACACATTTACACTTGAGCAGGTGCACACGCTCACGCACACATGCACACAGAGACACATGCACACGCGAGACTGGATATAGCCGAATTTTCCCGGGAGATTACGTGACCTGTCCCTGCTTTCTTTGCTCTCTTGACTTGCAAAGGGCGAGGGCCTGGCGCTCTCCTTGCAAGGGCGTGCCACGCTGTTGGTAAAAGGCCTTGCTAGGAGGAGGCTTTGCTGTGGACACTCTCAAGGCTGCTACTCCTCCCGTCAGTCAACTCGGTATGTCTTTCCCTCCCATGCCCAAGGGAGGTTCGACGCCCCTTCTCCAGAAGCCAAGGCCTGAGTGGGCGTCTGTGACACACTGCCCCTCGGGACCTGGGTTAGCTGGTCCTGCTCAATCCAGTAGCCTGAGCCGAACTTTACCCAAGTCGGAGGCGGCCGGGAGCAGCGGTGTGGCTCTACTGCTATGATTCTCCTTAGCCAGTACCAGGACGAGGGGGCAAACGCCTTGTCCTGTCCTCAGTGCCCTACTCGCACTTGAATTATTTCTAAGGGCCACATTCTAGAAACATCGTGGATGTCGACGAGGCCCTCCTTTCCAGGCTTTCGGCTGTGCGGACACCAGTCCCCAGGTGTCCGCCCCTTCTGGGGTCTGCTGCCAAGGGTGAAGGAGAAAAAAATAAAGAAATGGCAGAGGAAAAGAAGAGGGCGTGAGGCTATATGATCCTGAGAGTGCCTTGCAGGCCTGTGTAGCCCTTTCTAAATCAGTTTGAGCTGCAGGACATATACAGGGAGAACTTCTTTGCGGAATAGGCTTTGCGTCAGCAAACAGTGTTTGTCCCTGGCAATTTCTTCCGCTCCCCCTACCCTGGCCGCTGAGCCCCAGCAGGCCGGAGGGCTCCGACGACTCTACCCCTGGGCAGCAGCGTCTACGAGTCTCTAAAGCTGTAAGGACCACTCGGAGAAGCACCGGGTCGCTCCTTTCTTGGGGTCCCGGAGAGCCTGGGATTGGGGCGGGGCACCTTAGCTGAATGCAACTTTGGGCGTCTACTCCTGCTAAGTTAGCTCCTGTCTTGTCCCACTCCCACTCCTGGCCCAAACTCTCTAAGTGGCCTCTCAGCTCTCCCCGCCGGCGCCCGCCTTCGGCTAAGTTTCAGAAATGGAATTTGCGTTTCTTTTTAAGGATATAATACCGGCCTAGGGTACCCCGGAGCTTGGAGACCCACCAGGGACGAGACAGCTCTAAACCGGTCGCAAAGCCTTCATTTTGTAAATGCAAAACAGCTCCTCCTAATTAAGTTTGTTTCTCAGGCGTCTAGAGGACTCTTCCTCCGCAAGGATATTACAAAATCATTTTTGACCTCAAGGCTGCCAGGTTTGGCTGGGCGGCTTGCTCGTGCCTCTGCTCATCGCCTGCCAGATTCCTGCCCCTGCTGTGGTGTCTGGCCTCCAGGGACCGCGCGTTGTCTTCTACAGTAAAAGGATCAATCTCAGTGGCGAATCTACCCCCAAATACTACTCTACTGAAAGCTTACAGAGAAGTCAGAGATAAAAGGGCAGCCAACGGTTGCGGAGATTGAATTAAACAAGGGAGACGAGGGAGAGGAAAAACATCCTTTGTCATATATATATGTCATATATATGACAAAGGATTATATACAGAGAGATGTCATATATATATGACAAAGGATTATATATGTGTGTGTGTGTGTATACATATATATATATAGAGAGAGAGAGAGAAGAGCGAGAGACACAGACACGGGAGTCTTGCTCTGTCGCCAGGCTGGAGTGCAGTGGCGCGATCTCGGCTAACTGAAACCTCCGCCTCCTGAGTTAAAGCGATTCTCCTGCCTCAGCCTCCTGAGTAGCTGGGACTACAGGTGTGCACCACGACGCCCAGCTAATTTTTGTATTTATTTATTTATTTATTTAGTAGAGACGGGATTTCACCATGTTGGCCAAGATGGTCTCAATCTCTTGACCTCGTGATCCGCCCGCCTCGGCCTCTCAAAGTGCTGGGAATACAGGCATGAGCCACTGCGCCCGGCCTGCCGTGTGTATTTTATACTAAAGATGGAGTAATGTGCATGTTTAATTTTATTCCACAAGAGATTTGCTCCATTTATACCAAACATATATATATGTTTTGTTTATCCTAACAAAAGTCGAGTGGAAACTACAAAATAAATTGTACATATATATGTTTGGTGTCATTTAATTAAAAATCACTGATTTTATTAAATTTGTTTTAAATATATCAGTGGACTCCTTAAAAGCCTGAAGTAACAATGGTAAATTGTCAAAAGAAGGACAAATACAAAGTTAGTTAAATCACAGAGAAGTTTTTCAAATGGGGAATTTTATTGCGCCTTTATACTTATTTCATTTTGCGAAGTTTTAAGGGGTTTTAAAGTTGTCCATATCGTTAAAGACATACAGAATGAAAATCTCATGACCTACGTTTTAAAATAACTACCACTCTTTGAAAGAAGAGCGGGGCTGCGGAAAGGGCGCGCTTTTTCTGACATTTATATGAGGGACTGAGCGTTAACGTAACATTTTACACTCCTAAAGAATTTACATATTTCTTAACCTGGTATCCCCCAAGAAAAAAATCACGGAGTAAAATTTAAATAAGCCTAAGCCATATCTGGCGCAGATTGAGTGCTGCCAAAAGCAGGAACGTTTAAATGAGAAAGGAGGGGCCTGCGAATTCTTCCCAGCTTCCCCATATTCTGAGTTGTAGCAACATTAAGTGACACGGAAGTGGGACGGCAATTACGGAACCTTGAAAGATTCTTGATATTCTAACTTGTTGAACGTCTAGTTTAAAGCCGGGAGCTTCCGCCTTTCCAGGTCCTGGTGAGGAAAACTGGAGACTACGGGGCTGGACTCAGCTATGGACGTCAGAGAGACAGATCGAGCTCAGCACGCGTGGGGCTGGCACATCCAAGCCAGACGGCGGCGCTTTTCACTCCTGGTTTTTCGCTACCTTGTAAGGAAGTGGGCGCGGGCTGCGCGGAGTCGGCGCCTCCCGATTGGCCGGCCGTCTGAGTGATGGACAGGGTCCCGGGCTCCGCCCCCGCCGCTTTATTGACACTAATGAGCAAGTTCTTCCCACCGCTCTCCTGCCTGGAAGTGCTGACAGATCAAGGCAACAAATTTCAATTACAATCCCTAATTTGTGTCCACAGAGTGTTTTTTACCCATGTTAGTCCTCTCTGGCGCATCAGTTGAGGCAGACCTCGGAGCAGCAGGAGGAGGTGGAAGGGGTGGGAGCAAAGGAGTGCATCAGTGAGAGAGCACGCGAGAGACCCAGGGAAGGAGACTTGGCCGGCGCGTCGCCGGTTCCTCGGATCCCAACACAAGCGAGAAAGAGGAAACGCCAAATCTGTTTTTTGCCCGCGGTGGGGAAGGGGGCAGATCTCGGGAGGCCCCGAGAGCCTATTAGTTTTTGGTAGGGGAAGAGCGAGAGCGCGCGTGTGCCCGCGTGAGTGTATATGAGAGAGGGGCGGGCGGGCGCGGGGCGGGGGGGATGGCCGAGAAGCGAAGGGGCTCGCCGTGCAGCATGCTAAGCCTCAAGGCGCACGCTTTCTCCGTGGAGGCGCTGATAGGCGCCGAGAAGCAGCAACAGCTTCAGAAGAAGCGGCGAAAACTGGGCGCCGAAGAGGCGGCGGGGGCTGTGGACGACGGAGGCTGCAGCCGCGGCGGCGGCGCGGGCGAAAAGGGCCCTTCTGAGGGAGACGAAGGCACTGCGCTCCCGCCGCCGGCTGGGGCGGCGTCTGGGCCGGGTCGGAGTGGCGCAGACCTGGAGCGCGGAGCCGCGGGTGAGTGGGCCCCTTTCTGCCTAACTTCTCTCAGGCGCTAACCTGAACTTCTGCGAGTCTGTGGGTGTGCGTGTGCGCCGCGTCCCTACGTGGCCAAGGCCACTCAGCCGCGAGCGCATTGGCCGTGTCAGGCGCAAAGCTCGCCGCGCAACCTGGTCACCCTCCAGACAGTTAAGATGCTGCTTCCAGCCTTGCCTCGCGGGCGGCCGCCGCCCACTCGGCGATCCGCGCCTTCGGCCGCGGCTGTTTGCGGCGTCTGGCGGTGCAGCTCTGTGTGCTTCCTGCGTCTGCCTCCCTTGGGGTTCCAGCCAATGGGTGCTCTTTTTTCTTTCCTAACTTTTAAAAGCACAGGGCGGGGAGGAGGGGAGCGACGGCATACCCCACCCCGAAACCGGAACGAATGCCCTAAACCGTTTGTGCAAACCAGGAAGAGGGCGGCGTATTTGGAAACTTGGTTTCCCGCAGGGTAGTTGAGCGGTTCCCTTCCCTTCTCTTGATTTCTCTGCCAAGGCCGACGGCGACCTCGGGCTTGCTTTTCACACGTTCTCTGCTGGGCTGGAAGCGCAGGGCGGCCGGGAGTTTGGCGAAAGCGGGGTCCGCAGAGCCTTTTAGAAGATGCCTCCGGCCCGGCGCAAAACGAGGCCCAAAACGAGGCGCCGCAGACGCCTATGGCTTAAGGAGGCCCAGTCTCCTGGGACCAGAGTCCGGGCGCTTTTGCTGTGTGCGCTTAGAGGCGCAGGTTACATCGGAGTTTGCACTGGGGACTCTGGACTCGGGAGCTCCTCTGACTCCGTCGGGCAAGCGTCCCAGACCCCGGCGGCGGCGTGAAACCTTTTCTGCTGGGGCCTTGACCCTGCGGAGGCCCAGCGGGTGGGATGGACGCTGCCCGCGCGCCTCTCCCAGGCTCAGGACTCTCGGGGACCAAACAGGCCACACTGGAGCCCCGAATGCGCCCCTTCGACAGGCACAGTGTGGGTGTCTATCGACTGGCTTGTTCTTTAGGAGGATCCGATGGCACCAAAGCTTCCCCTTTTCTCCCGGTCATTTTCCCCTTCTCAGCCACTTGGTGGGCCCGTCTCAGCGGCTGCCTTCCCCTCTGTTTCCCTCACCGGTACCCTCTCTCTTCCTTTGCTGTCCAGGCGGCTGTGAGGACGGCTTCCAGCAGGGAGCTTCCCCTCTGGCGTCACCGGGAGGCTCCCCGAAGGGGTCCCCGGCGCCCTCCCTGGCCCGGCCCGGGACCCCTCTGCCGTCGCCGCAGGCCCCGCGGGTGGATCTGCAGGGAGCCGAGCTTTGGAAGCGCTTTCATGAGATAGGCACTGAGATGATCATCACCAAGGCCGGCAGGTAAAGGGCAAACTGGCGTGGACGCCCCTCCCCACCCCAGACCCTGTCTTCAGCCACCTCTAGCTCAGTCAGGAAGAAGGGACTGCAGCTCCGCAGGGGTTCTGGTTAGCGTTTTCCGTCAAACGAGACAAGGCCCCAGACCGTGGTTCACTTTGGAGGCTAGCTTTGGCTACCCACCACGAGTGCAGTCGGTGCACAGTCCAACTGCTCTCTGGTTGAATGCCAGGAAGAAAATTACTGTCGCCGCTGATGCCACAGCTGTCGCGGTTGATGTTCTGGGTTCAGGGTGGTTATAAATTTGAGGTCGTATTTACCCTTGTCCAGGTATTTATTTAGGCTCTAGTTGTCAGTTCTGGAACTAGGAAACAAATTCTTTTTTGTTTTTCCTTTTCTCTTTTATTTTTAAACAGCAGTTTACTCCAGTAAACTATGATTTGCTTTTTCAGATTTGAAACTCCCAGGCAGATTGGTTCTTTATCAGAAGATATCCTGGCAATTTGATAACATGATCTGTCCTGCTATTTCATATTAGACTAGGAAGAAAAGTCACTGGACTCACCCACAATACATGTTTAATTATGTATAGGTGCAAGAATAATTACCCTGATTTTTAAAAAGCATCCTGTTTATGGAGTACCTGGTTATTTTATTTTATTTATTTTTTGTCCTAAATGGAATCCAACACAGCCTGAATTTGCTAAGGAATACTTACTTTTTTTTTTTTAAATAAAAACTTACATCGGTTTTTAAAAAAGTGTGAAATTCGCCCATCCATTGGTTAGTAAAATAAATGGATTTGTTGGGCAGATCATATTAATTTAAGGTAGGTACATGAATATTTGCATTTTAAGTTTTCAGTTTATTTAGTGCAATGAAATCTATGAATAATAAGGTTCCTTAAACGGAACTTTTAAAAGCACACACAACTCTTTCAGGGAGTACACATGGTAAAAACCTGGATAGCATAAAAAGTATCCAAACTTATTAGAAATTACAAAAAAAACATATTTTATTGAATCCATATGCTACCTTCTACATTTTCACAGAGCTTTTATTAATGATCCAAATTCAGTCTTCACCAACACAAAGCAATAGTTGTCTTATAAAGGATGTAGTTAAAGACCTTTACTCTTTATCTTACAGGTGCACTGAAATAACACTAAAACAGCCAGCGTATTAAATTGTTCTCATACCTAGTTAAGAGTAATAGACTTTATTTTTTTCTGGAAGCAGTCTTTCATGGTTGTTATAGAAAAAAATTTGGTAAATAACTACTAAAATTTCTGTTAAAAGGTTAAATTAACAAAAATTAGATTTCCTTGGAAGGGACTTAAACGTAAATCATTAGATGATTTTAAAAAAATCAAACTGCTATATTTGTTTCTTATATACATTAATTTACTGTTGTATTTTTTGCTGCTGTGCCTTTTTAAAACGATGGGTGCATTTACGCTAGCATCTCCTTTGATATACATCTTTGGGAAGCCAGGATAAATGCAAATTTTCATCTGTTTTAATTAGCAAAGTTTTGAGTAAGTGTGGTTAAGTAAGAAAACATTTTCATGGTATGGCGGGGGAAGAAATGATTTGGTAAATATACATTGTGTTTAGTTTCTGCTTTCAATAAAGAAGTTTTACTATACCTTTCAAATTTAAAGCAACTTTTGCACTTCACCTTTACCATGCTGCAGACAGGAAGTCCTGTCTCAATAAAGAACATATTGTTTGGTTATAGCATGGCACATTGGCTCCTTGTGGTTTTTTATAACCCTTTAAAAATTTCACATTATAATGTATTTTATCACTTTCAGAGATCCAAATTTTGTATTTCTACCATTTGTTACATTTTATTAGTCGTATTACTAAAGTAAATATGCTTATTGATTTTGTTTAAAAAATAAGATGCTTTCTTTTGTGCCATTACTCCCTCAGTGTAAAATTACTTTTAGCTATACTGACATTTCAGTAAACACAGAACACATGTACACAGGGCGTAACAAATTACATTTAAAAATATCAGTTTTGATATGTTCTATGTCCCGACTCCTTGAATTACATTGGCAAAGTGAATACTATAAATTTATCCATATTAAAAATAGAGATCCAAGAGGTTTCTTTGCTTGTTCAGTCACCATCCTTAGTCACAACCAGAAACCCCAAACCCTCTTTCTCTTCGCCTTTTTAAATAGGCGCATGTTTCCAGCAATGAGAGTGAAGATCTCTGGATTAGATCCTCACCAGCAATATTACATTGCCATGGATATTGTACCAGTGGACAACAAAAGATACAGGTACAGTGATTAGATACTGAACGATTAAAAAAAAAAAAAAAAAAAAACCACTAGGATTTTGCAGGCTAGTGCCTGTTTGATCTGTGAGGACTGTGATCTTTGTTTCCAGAAGTCTGTAGAATTTCCAGATCCGTACTTTAACGCCCATGGGTGCCAGCGGCCCAGATGGTGCCTTTTCTTGCAGCAAATGTGGAAACTTAATTTTTGTTTTGTTTTTAGTAGACACAGAAATGTTTTCAAATATTGAGAACTTTTAAAAGGGGATGATTTGGTGTTGCTAAACTAAATGTGTCTTTTATATTGACTTACATTTCAATGCGAATTTTGAGAGGAAATGTTATGTAATGTTTACAGATATAAATTATATTAAATGGAAAGTCATAATTTCTTCGTGATCTTTTTGTCATGTAAATTTCCTTTATCTTGTTACATACAAAACCATCAATGTTTGTAGACTGTTTTTTAATTTCAGAAAATTATTTAAGGTTTTCTACAAATAAGAAAAATAAAAATCATATAATTTATGTGATATTAGGACATCACTAAACTAGTAATAAATTTTTTCCTTTCTGTTGTTTTTTTGGTTTGTGTTATAGTAACTTTTAAAAACTTTTAATATTTGGATTTTGAAAGGGAACGTATTTATGTAAAGATCAAGTAAATTTTGAAAATATACATGTTCTTCAGTTTGAAACCAGTCTTTACTCTTTTTTTTTTTTTTTCTGCAAGAAAACAAATCAGCAATTTTCAGTGACAATGCTTTATATTTTTCTGAAGCGTTAAAAACATTAACATTTAAATAAGGACGTTTTGTGTGTTTGGAAGATTAGAAGATACTGTTTTAAATTTTGCTTGTCTTCATTTCTCACTTTTTGTTGTTGTTGTTGTATGGGACAGAGCTTTTAATACGTTTTTAAACAAAATCAGAAATGGTTTTTATCACTTCAGCAATTTAAGGAATTGCTTTTTCGAAATAGCCTACTAAAAGTACACAGATTTTAATTAGTCTGTGGACATATGGAATACTACAAAAAGGGGTAATAAAAAAGACAGTCTCATTATTTGTTTTGTGTATAAGTTATATTATTTTAATCAAATAAGTCATTAGGGAGTTTTGCTAAAATGATCTACCACATGACAGAAGCTAGAAAACATTAAAGTTCATTATTTAAATATACTTGATTTAAAACCCATATTCTAAACTGGGGTTTTGTGCTGAGGAAGATGATGTAATTCTTAATAAGCTTAATAATTATTCTTTCTTTTCTAAGTTTGTCTCCTATTTGTTTTCCCAATGTCTTCCCTACATTTCAGTTGGTTTATTTTACTTAATTGATTCAAATTTACTGTATAGAAATAAAGACATTTCAGAAATTAGTATTATGATGCCAGATTTTAAAAGATCAAATTGTAAAACGTAATTTGTTTTCACTTATATTGCTTCCCAGGAAGAAATTTATTTGTACTATTTGTGTTTAGAATGTTTTACAAAGAATGTGTAACTTGTAGCTTTTATTCTGTCAGTGGGTGTGGAGTTTTGACTATTCTAATTGCATACTTTTTCAAGGTTTTGTTAGAGCATATTACTCTATTTGTTTTGGCAGTAACTCAATTCATTTCCACAGTGTAATTTTTCTTGAATTTCTAAGATTTTTATTTCATTTATCAATGTTTTCAGCAACATTAGGAAAAAATTTGGCTCATTTTCTAATGTTAGAGTGGTATTTGGTCAAGTTAAAAATTATTGTCACTTGTTAGAATATAAAATTAATATTTACAAAAGCCCACAATTAGGAACTTATTGAAATTACATCATACCAATTAAAAGAGAAAGGTTTCTCTCTTTCTTTCTTTTTTTTTTTTTTTTTAATGGAGTCTTGCTCTGTTGCCCAGGCTGGAGTGCAATGGCGTGATCTCGGCTCACTGCAACCTCCGCTTCCCAGGTTCAAGCCATTCTCCTGCCTCAGCCTCCCCAATAGCTGGGATCACAGGTGCCTGCTACCATGCCCGGCTAATATTTTGTATTTTTAGTAGAGACGGGGTCTCACTATGTTGACCAGGTTGGTCTCGAACTCCTGAACTCATGATCCGCCTATCTCAACCTCCCAAAGTGCTGGATTACAGGCATAAGCCACAGTCCCTGGCCTAAAGGAAGATTTCTAAAAGAGTATCCCTAATTTTATGATTACATATTTTTTTCCCAAGAAAAGAAATGAAAGACTAGAAGGTGTATTGAGCCCAAAATGAACTATGTGACGGATAATTGAAACAAAGGGCCTCATCAGAGATGTTCTGAAATATTTTATACTCTCATAAAAAGAAACGTGTATATAACACAGGTAGACTTTTCTGAGACTATTTGCAAATTACGACTTTAAATTGTATGCTAATCTTAACATAAATGGAAGGAAAATATCTAAGTATAGAATTTTATTTTATAATTTTTTTCTTCATTGTTATACTAGTTTCTAATTTTTTAATTAGCTTATTTTAAATTATTAAATGGTAATCTTAATATAGTTAAATATTAATATTTCTTGAGGCATTGTTATTTAAATGTATTATTCTTACTGAGTCAATATATTTGTCATATAAAGAAATAGAATAGGATGTTTTGTTTCCTAATTAGAAAAGTAATATTAATTAGATATACCATTATTTTCAAAGTTTGATTTATTTTTTGATTAGTAATATTTGAAAATGATTTGAAAGAATTTTTTTAAAAGGCTCAGGAAAGAAATATAGGAGATGAATAAGGGCCTACATTTTATGATAATACAGATAATACAGAATGTTCCAATTAAACCAAATACTTTGTCCTCAATATATACCTCAATATATAGTGTCATAGTATTGCAAAAAATACCAAATGATAACAGATAAAACATTTTTTCCTATTAAAATAAAAGTTTCTAGAACTTCTGACTATTTCCTCTTGCCTTTCTACTGTCTGTTCCATAAGCCTGAACATAGTCTAACATGGGAAGCGATCTTGAAGGAAGTGGGACACTTTGAAATGTAACTCTCAAGTATTTTTGAGATTTCCTTAAAGGTGAGCTTGACAAGCTATTTGTTTTTTCATGTTGATGGAATATTCAGAAGAAAAATGGAAAATATCAGAGTTGGAATGTCACGGGTGAATAAGTGTCATTCATAAGAATGAAGATACTTGCATTTATGGTCGTGATAGTGTACATATTTTTCACGAAGCCCTTAACACGCCCCTTAGTCTGAATTGTCAGCAGGCCACTGCTGCCTTAGAAAGGTTTTGAAAAGCACTTGAAATCTCATTTTTAGTGTTAAGAGGAAATTGATTTATTTTAAACCTGAAACAAAATAGGCACACATTTTGTCTGATTCTACTGAGTTGGACATTCCAAGGTACAAATAGTATACTGAACGCCTGGTCATTGCCTTCTAGGTATGTTTACCACAGCTCAAAGTGGATGGTGGCAGGTAATGCTGACTCCCCTGTGCCACCCCGGGTGTACATTCATCCAGACTCGCCTGCCTCGGGGGAGACTTGGATGAGACAAGTGATCAGCTTCGACAAGCTGAAGCTCACCAACAATGAACTGGATGACCAAGGCCATGTGAGTAGATGGCCTCTTTATTGCATCTATAGATGGCACAGCCACATCTACACTGTGCCTGACTGAAGGAAATGGATGGTTCTAAGATCATAATGTTCATTGCCTGATTGATTAGTATGTACATAATCTGTGCAAAATCAAGTTTATATTTGCATAGACTGTGCCTGTTGCCTGAGTTATCCTATGGGGCATTTAATAGGTTAAAACTAGGTACTGCATTTTTATTGGAATGAAAGTACTGGAAGCAGAGATGTTCTTAGGCAAAATATTTGTGTGAAATCTCATGAGGTGTTAATTATTATACTGTGAATATGAACACTTTGGAGTTGGGTTAATAAGGATAATGATTTATTGTGTCCTGCCTGCATCCAGCTCTTTGTCAGCGGAGACTCATTGCTTCTCAGTAATTGCCTAAGCTTATGCTGTTTGTGTGTTCCATCTGCAAGTTTCCAGTTGTTTTGTAATGACATCTAATGTGTCAAAATGTTGCAACAGTCATTCCTTTTATTCTTAAAACTGCTGAAACATGATACATAAATCAAAGTTCAGTCATTCCAATAATGCAGTCATTTTTAACACCTTAGTAATTTTTATGCAGTATTCTTCCCAGGCAAGATTTCTACACTATTATGTTAATAAATACGTAACTGGATACTTGCTGATTTCTGTTCAAAGCCAGCATTTTTAAAATTAGGTTTATGTTATTTAAGAGAGTTTTGATTAAGGCAGGATTAAAATGCCTTTCGAAGAATATGTCATACATAAAAGAAATATCAACTTGTTTATTTCTTAAAGGAGTGATATAAAGATAGCATATTTATGAGAATATCTTTTAAAACAAAATGCAGGTTGTCATAAACTAGTAAAATAGTGATGACAGGATATGATTTGGAAGTTGCCAAACAGTATCTTAAGAAATTGACCTTAATGAAAACATTCCAGTATAAATTTCACTGTGATACAAATGCAGTAGGTGGATTTTTAAGATGTAGCTAGTAAGATCTCACACTGCCAGTGTTTTTATTTCTTGATTGTTGCCTTTTATGACTTAAAATAGAAATAAAAAAGTAACATAGTAGATTTCTTTTCTGCACCCAACTTCATGTCCTATATTTTAGTGCATTACTTCTTCACTCTCCTTATTTTTATTCCTTATTTTTACAGTTTAACACAGTTGTAACTATTTTTCACAGGAATTCAGTGAAATAACACTGGTTTCTTCTGTGTCACTGAGGCAGCTGACTGTGAAATATGCTCAGCACATTCACTGAAGGCCATTTTTGGAATAGAACATTTTAGACTTAATGTCTTTAGCATTACTTGTTATCAAAACCTTAAGTACACTACCTTTTCTCGTGAGTTCTACAGTGTAAAAAACATATGCTCTAAAGAGATAAGTGGTGATAAAAACTATATGCCATCATGTATAAGGTATAAGCTTCTTAATAATTTAAATCAATATAGTCATTTTACAGTTCTAATTCTTTCAGTTCGAATTACTGGTTTTCTATTTAATATCTGATGTACCAAATATTAGATGTAGATCTAGTAATTTATCAACCTGTGTGATACTAACTATATGATTTCAGTAGACTTTATTTACAACAGCATTCTTCAGAAAATAGGATGTGTGTGTGTGTGTGGAGAGAGAGAGAGAAAAAAAAAGAGAGAGAAAAACAGAGACAGAGAGAGCAATTTATTTTAAGGAACTTACCAGGAAAATTTGGGTCCTGACAAGTCCGAAATCTGCACAGCCAAATGGAGACCTAGGGAAGAAATGATGTTGCAGCTTGAGTGTGAAGGTAGTTTTGTAATAGAATTCCCCCTTCCTCTGGGATCTCAGTCTGTTTTCTCATACGGTCTTCAACTGGTTGAATGAAGCCTACCCACGTTATGGAGGGTAGTCCACTTTTCTCAAAAGTCTGCTGATTTAAATGTTGATCTCATCTAAAAAGTACCTTGGCAGCAACATCTAGACTGGTGTTTGACCAAATATCTGGGTACTGTGGCATAGCCAATTTGACACATAAGATTAACTGTCACACAGCATTTGTTTACAACACAAAATAATAGATTACAAATTGAAATTCAGTTACTTAAACCGAAATAATTATAATATTTTACTATTAGGGAAATAAACATAGCAGAAAATAGGCAAAAGATAGAGATGTATATTGTCTAACTGCTGAAAATTTTCCTTTAAAGTTGTAGCAGAATGTACTAGTTGAATAAATAGAGGTACATTAACATGTGGGGAGCAGGGAGAGAGATGTATCTGTGCAATTTGGAAGCAAGTGAATTGCCTTTGGTAATGGTAAAAATGTACATACGTATTACTTGATACTAGAGGAGAAGTAGGAGGGAAAGTGCCCTTTTCCATTATTCATTTAGAAAACATACTTCTGAAGATGTTATCCAGTGTGGTAAAAGATATAAAGCTGGGCACGGTGGCTTGACCTAGGCATGGTGGCTCATGCCTGTAATCCCAGCACTTTGGGAGGCTGAGGCAGGCGGATCACCTGAGGTCAGGAGTTTGAGACCAGGCTGGCCAACATGATGAAACCCTGTCTCAACTAAAAATACAAAAATTAACCAGGCATGGTGGTGCTTGCCTGTAGTTCCAGCTACTCGGGAGGCTGAGGCAGGAGAATCACTTGAACCCGGGAGGCAGAGGTTGTAGTGAGTTGAGATCATGCCACTACACTCCAACCCAGGTGACAGAGTAAGACTCTGCTTCAAGAAATAAAAAATAAGATAAAAGCCATAATCTCTGCTTTCTGTGAGTTTCTAGCCTAGGTGGGGAGAGAAGAAGCCGTGCACACAGATTATCATCCTGCCAGCTCAGAGAAGTACAGATGCCAGTGTCACCGTATTCCAGCCAGAAAAGATGAGAAAGGCTTTGTGAAGCAAGAATCTGTTTAATTACTCAGCTTGATGACCCTAAATGAGGCTAGATTAAATATTAGGAATTTGTTTCTAATTCTGTTGTTGATTGTGTTCAGGGTATAAGAAGACAGTAGTATTGTTATGGTAGGACTTTCTAATTCAAACGTCCCTTTGTTGATGCACTGATGTCTTGGGAACTTACCGCTCTACCCTTAAACGTAGTTGAGGTTCATCCCCTCTACCCCTGCCCACCCTCAGTCCTCAATTCCAAAAGAAGTAACGCTGATCTCTAATTAGTAAAGCTATAGACTCAAATCAGAGGTGATTTTCTAGCTTGCTTTCTAAATGGCTTTTTTTTTTCCTTCTCAGTTCCAGTTTTACTCTGCCAGATCTGTGCAAGTGTGCAGCATAG
The DNA here is from genome assembly GCF_003255815.1 of Theropithecus gelada. NCBI lineage: Eukaryota > Metazoa > Chordata > Mammalia > Primates > Cercopithecidae > Theropithecus > Theropithecus gelada. The sequence goes on along the minus strand of NC_037671.1, from coordinate 83,736,246 downwards.
TGACTTGAGAACTCCTTGGAGACCTGGGACTTTATTAATTTAACACAAAATGATGGCAGGAATCAAATCTTTGCAGTGCTTTGACTGGACATAGGAGCACATGAGACATGAGATGATGTGACATTGAGGTTTTCCCCAAAGTGACTTTTCAGTTGTTCAAATATCATGAATTATTTGGAGAGGAATAGTGGTGAAATTCCAGAGTGGAAATGTTCCACCACTCCACAGCTAATCTTTGAATGTTTTGAAGACCTTAATGTCTGCCTGATCCTTGGTGAATCCATAGCCAGCTTTATGCTGGCTTTTATACAAATCAAGACTGTTCCTTGAGCTACCCATGTGCAGAGGGGTTAGTATGCTTGAGTAGGATAATTCCTTCCCATCATGTACATGTTTCCCAATTCCTCTGGAATTTTCCATGTGAAGGAAAACATTTAGATCAGCATTTTTATTAAAAATTAGAAGACATTTAACAGGTAGTGGTGTACCTTAAGCCTCATAAGGATTTGTACCTATGGTGCTGTGGTGCTTTGGAAGGAAGCTTGGCCAGACAGCCACAGTGGGGCCTGTGGGAGGACCTGTACTCCCAGCTGCTGAGGACTCAGTGATACTGATGCCTTCACTCTTTCTCACTTCTCCTTGAGAATCAGGTGTGGAAGCAGCATGTTATAGGGGAGATTGCGGAGGTCTCCCTGGTGGAAGGACCTTGCAATTGCTTAGAGGTATGACACATTTGTGTTTGTGGGCAAGTCACTTTCACTCTCTGAGGCTTGATTTTCTAATGGGTTATATATATTGGAATCAGAGAACTTAGGGTGAACCAAATGAACTGATGAACTCGAAAGTACTTATCTGTAAAGAGTCCACTATATACAGCATAATGTGTAAAACAAAAATAAGCCTACCTTGCTACGGAGTTTGTGATACATTGTTATAGCCTTGACTCCTACCATTTAAAGTGAGTCAGTACGTGGTGTTACCAAAAAATGTAGGGAGCAACGTTTTTGTTATCTGTTTCTCATTGGTCCTTTGATTGACTTATTACATCATGTGAATTTAGGTCATCTGGAAAAATTCCAGTCAGCAGGGAGTGTTTTCTTATTGAGCTATCCTGTAAGACTAGACACAGTTGCCTGTCTGTGAGATCTCAGGCTCTTTCGACTCATCGGATGAGAAATATACAATATTATGCTTTTTTTTGACACAAATCTAGGTGTCCTTAGAGTAGAAAAATGTGTATTAGCCTGTACTGTGAATGCAGTTTGTATTTATGGACTTGTGTGACTGTAATACTAGCTAAACCCAAGAGAAAATAATCCTTCTGAACAGATCAGAGAGCATTGAACATTGCACATCACATAGAATTATTTGTGTTTTGGAGATGGGCATCATATCATTGTGGTCTTCTTGTTTATAAGACCAGTGCTTCTCCTGGTTCTATTTGCTCTATTAAATAAGCAAAATTTTGTTGAGCATTCATGATTATAAGTTTGATAGTTAATCAAATAGTTCATCCCTGTGCCCCTGCCCACCGCAGAGCCCCCAATTCCAAAAGAAGTTAACACTGATCTCTAATTAGTAAAGCTGTAGACTCAAATGAGAGGTGATTTCCTAGCTTGCTTTCTAAATTGCTTTTGTTTCTCTTCTCAATTCCTACTTTTACTCTGCCAAATCTGTGCAACTGTGCAGCATAGTGACTTGAGAACTCCATATAGACCTGGGACTTTTATTCATCTAGCACAAAATGATTGCAGGAATCAAATCCTTGCAGTGCTTTAACTGGACCTAGGACCACATGAGACATTAAAAAGCATCTAATGCTATTGTACAAAGAAGAACTGAGGCTTGTTTCTCCGTATCTAAAAAATTCCAGGGATACACAAAATTCTTGTAGATAATACTGAATGCATATTATTTTTCTTGAGCAATCTTCAGATTACTATTGATAGTTGCTCCTTAACATGCAAACAAGACATACATCAGCCATTTATGTATCCTACTCCAATATACCCCACTTGAAGTCTTTTTTGAAATATGGTAAGGATATTTTGAAAAGTAACTTTAAAATATTTATAACTATATGGAGAAATCTGCTAGAGAGAACAGTCCTCATAAAACAAGAACCTGCTTTTCATTGACTAGTAAAAAGAAACCCAAATGAATCTTTGTTTCTTTAATTACAACTCAGTCCAATCTTCTGAAATTGGCTATGCATTTATTTTTGTTTGTTTAATGTAAAGTAACTTTTCTCTAGTTTTTCTTCTGCTTAGAAATTTGTATCTAAAAGATATGCTAATTCTCCCTGGGAGTTTATAAATGTCATTGTTTTGTCCCTTGTTGTTTGCTTACCAGTGGCATTTTGTTTCTTAGCTTGGAGAAGAGGAAGAGTTCTCCCTTAAACTCCACTGCTCCCCAAAATATCAAGTGAATATCACTTTCTAATGAGATAAATTAATTAAGAAATAAAGAGGGAGAGGGAAAGCAGAGTTAACATTAATGGTTGCTATGACATGATTGGTCATTTGCTGTTTTATATTTATATTAAAAGAGTATGTTAAAAGGTACGTTAACTGATGAGACACCAGATGGGGCTTAATTAACTGCTTCTATAGGCTGAGACCCTTTTTTGAGTTTCCTTTGCTGGGCCTGGCCCTGTGATGATGCCTGCCCACAAAATATGAATTCATAATGAATGCACATGAATGTGGTGGTGAGAGGACAAGCCATGGGCCAGGGGACCCAGCTTCCAGGTTCAGCCTTGAGGATTCAGAAGTCTCTTGCTTATGCAGACCTTAGTTTTCTATCTATAAATTGGAGTATTAATGTCAGTTTTTTCAGACTTAAATATATCTAAGGTAATGTCACATAGAACCCTGCATATCAAACAGGGAAGGGAGGCACCTCTAATTAGAGGGCGGTAAACAGACCTCAGAATTCATCTTGCCTACTCCTTTTTCCTAATATAGTTATGAAAAATAATATCTACTGGGTCCACATGTCTGCAAGATACCTTTCAACCCTGCTGAGATATTATGCTTCCAAGAACATAAATTTAGATTTAGATTATACCTTTTTTTTTTTGAGATGGAATCTCGCTCTGTCTTCAGACTGGAGTGCAGTGGCGCTATCTCGGCTCACTGCAACCTCTGCCTCCCAGGTTCAAACAATCCTCCTGCCTCAGCTTCCCAAGTAGTTGGGACTACATGCACGTGCCACCATGCCCAGCTAATTTTTTGTGGTTTTAATAGAGACAGAGTTTCACCATGTTGGCCAGGATGGTCTCGATTTCTTGACCTCGTGATCCACCTACCTCAGCCTCCCAAAGTGCTGGGATTACAGGCATGAGCCACCATGCCTGGCCGATTATACGTTTTTAAATGAGGATTAGTGAACATATTCCTCAGGTAATATACAAAAGAAATGAGAATAAAAATATTCTATATTCACTAAAAATCTGTTTAGAGTGTGCTGATCACTAGAACCATTATAATTAAATGTTGCTTCTGTGTTTTTACACACATCAAGATATACATTTTATTTTCTACTTTATTTTGTACTTTTATTTATTAAAAAAATTTCTTGTTGCAACCCTTTATGTTGATTTCATAAGTCACTAATAGATCATTAAAATTCTTCCCTTTACATAGAGCAAAGAGAAATTTCCAGAATTTCTGGAATTCTAGAAAGAGAATTTTCCTGAGATTGCAGATTTGCATGCAGATTTGCATGGTGAGGGTTATTTTCCCTGTTGTCCTTTCCTCACACTCATGCTTCCTCCTTTAGTGTGTCTGGTCGGCATGATCATGTGCTATCTAGGCATTTCTTTCACGGACAGAAGGAAAACTGCAGGGTTAAAAAAAAAAATCTTGGCCACAGTGCTGGTTGCTGCCAGAAAGTAAAGAATCTTCTTGTGGCAGCAAACACACTTCCCAGATATAGGACAATCTGTGTTTGGGCTGACCAAATATTCTGAATGTGTCTTATTAAACTGCCCACATCCTAAACACAAGGCAGGCCAACCACTGCATTTCCCTAAGAGATTTCTGTGAACCTTTGTTCTATAAATTCATAATGGCTCAGAAATTGAATTCAAATCTTATAGCTCAGGAAAGATACAGGTTTCTTAAGGAAACTCCTTAATGAATACCTGAATATGGAATCCCAGCAGCAAACAGAAAATCCCATTGGATGAAGCTGTTTCTTCACCCTACCCCATCAGCCTTGAAAGCATAGAATATATAAAGAAGAAAAAATTCACTCACAATTCCATCATCTAGAGCAATCACTCTTTATATCTTTCTATGGGTCATTTTTACTCTACTTTTATGTAGTTGTAACAAGCTTATAAACAATTTAGGTCATTTTTTAAATTTAAGATTTTAAAAGTATTATTTTATTACATGGTAAAACAAAATAATGCTGTATTTCATTGTGTGGATTTCATTCACCTAAGTAATTTACTCATGTTGGATATGTAAATGGCTTATAATTTTTCTACTGTTATAAATAATGTGATACCTATCTTTGTACATGAAAATCTTTTCTGAATTTGTAATACTTCCTTAGGATAAATTCTCAGATGTGGAATCATTGGGTAGAAGGTAGTTAAACCCTATTATCAGATTTCCCCAGCAGCATCTGAGAGGGCCAGCTTTTCTGTTCTCTGCAGTCTGAGTAATGGAAGCCTCATTGTGATAGAGGCACAGACCCCGGGCGCTCCCAGCAAACTAGAAACTTTGTGAGCCACACAAAAAACAGATGCTGGAGTGTCCTTAAAATTCCCTTTGCCCTTGAATAGACATATGTAGTCACGAATTGGGGAAACATTTCCTCTGAAAAAAAAAGCTTGTCTGGGAATACTTATCTTTTAGGGGATGGGTGTGGTACAATTTAAATGATGATTTCAGTCTCGTTTGTAGTTTTATTGGTTTGGACTCTGTGCTCCATTGGGCTCATTATAAATAAAACGCTTATTAATTTATTCCTGTGTTTTTAGCAACAGAAAATTTGATGTTAAGTTCACATGGTTGTACACAGGGTTTCACTAAAATAGTGCTTTTTATTTTGTATTTTTATGTACATTTTACAAATAACTTCTTAGCCTTCCTTCTCCAGTTCTGATATATCTTATTAAATTGACACCTCTGCATCCTTCCTTCTCCAGTTCTGATATATCTTATTAAATTGACACCTTTCCAATCAGAATTGATTGTACACATTAAATATTTTGTCATGGTGTTGAGATTGGGCAGAGGCTCCTGATAAATTTGGCTTTTCCTTCTTTGATACAGATTATTCTTCATTCTATGCACAAATACCAACCACGAGTGCACGTCATCCGTAAAGACTGTGGAGACGATCTTTCTCCCATCAAGCCTGTTCCATCCGGGGAGGGAGTAAAGGCATTCTCCTTTCCAGAAACTGTCTTCACAACCGTCACTGCCTATCAGAATCAGCAGGTATTGTTCTCAGAATTGGTATCTTTGTAGACTTTTCATTTTGGGTGAAGAGAGGAAGTTAGGTATCCTTCTCACTCTAAATGTTATGAATTAGCATAAAGCATTTGCCATATATGACATTCAAAGTGTATATATGTGAATAACAGTTCTTTATCCATGATTTTCCAAGTAAGGCTGCTCTAATGTTGACTTCTTTAGACAAACCATGTCTCATGACCGACAGTGTAGGTTTACTTTCCATTTTGAGCTATTGAATTATGATATCATAATTAAAATTAGAATGTATTTTTATTGCCTAAAAAATAGACATGTGAAATATTAAAAATGAATTGTATCATAGAGCATGCGACTTGATAGCTCACTTTATTTTTAAACTATATTCTAAAAATATTTCAGAAACATCCTGTATAGTCATTTTGGTACATATCCAAAGGGCTATTTCTTTCAAGATATGCTTTAATTGTGATAGAAGATGATAAACATGCTTATAGTCTGAGAGATCAGCAATGGTGGAATAATCATTTCATAAAGTTAGAAATAGTTTGAGAAGTGAAATATTTCCTTTCTATATGGGTAAACGTATATATTTCTCTAAGGCTATGTTTATATGGGTCAGTTAGGTGGAGAATTGAATCAGAGGCAATATGTAATCCATGCTGGAATTCCAGCTGGTTTTCATAAGAAATATCCATGTAATATAAGCCAATGTGGCCTGTGGTAGATTTTTTTTTTTCCTTTAATTTCAGTGGTCAGCAGAATTGTTTTAGGTCTCCATTTCTCTTTACATTTATATACATTTCAATTACAAATTTAAGGCTTTTAAATCTCTCTGTTGTGGTTTCTGTTGTTATAAAGCTTCTTAGAAGATTTAGATCCTATCCCATGTGTTCTTTGGGCTGAGAAGCTCAATGGCTCTTATCCGTATGGAGACATCAGTCTCACAACCGAAGCTGTCCTGTCCTCTCACACTCATGTTGCCACTCTTTTATAAGCTTTTAGGAAGGAACATGAAATGTTATTTTTTAAAGGTCCATAGATAATATATTTAATAATATATTAAAATATATGTAATGCATATTTATTAATACATTAATATATCTACTAGATTATCAGATATATTAGTATATTCAAAAATATGTAAAATATATTTAATGTAATATATTTAATAATATGTTGAAATATATTCAATATTTTATATATATTTATAGAATGCTTCATGAATTTGTGTATCATCTTTGTACAGGGACCATGCTAATCTCTCTGTTTGGTTTCAATTTTAGTATATGTGCTGCTGAAGCAAGCATAATAGATTTAATATAGCATATTTAATTTGTTATATGTAACATATGTAATGTATTTAATATAATAAATATATTAAAATAAATATCTATATAAATACATAAATTGTATAATACACTCTACAATAATATATTATATAATTATAATATGCTTAATATAATTACATTTAGTACATTATATGAGATATAATTATATATTTTATATATTAAAATATATGAGGGACAGAAAATGATTTTTTTGGGGAAAAAGTAACACATGAGAAAATAGCAGAGGTGTTTAGTATTCTTTTAACAATCTGAATTCGTCGTCTCTTTTTCTGTCTCTCTTCCTCTTTTTTTGTCTCTCTCTCACACACAAATTAACTGCTCTTTCTATATTTTCTTCCACCCTCAGTGGTACAGTAAGTGCAGTTTTGGCACATGTTGTGACTAACACAAATTAATTAACATTGAGAAGTTGATTAAGATGATGGACAGATTAGAGGGGAAATTGATAATGATAACATGCAATCATATTTACTTTTTAGTTTCCTGGCTACTATTTTTAAGAACTTAATGGAACATTGTAAGCAGATTAGTGGTTAATAGCATGAGCTCTGCAGCCTGTGGTCCTGGCTTACTTAAGCTTCAGTTTAAAATAAAACACAAAACTGAGATAATAGCTATATATAAGTTGCTCTAGTAATTAAATGAGTAGTGTGCATAAAACTAAGCACAGTGTACATTTTATGCACTCAATACATATGTTAGTAATAAAAATGATGATAGCAGCAATTGTGTTATATCTCTGTTTTAACAAGGCACCATTATATAAATCTGTACTTTTTAAAAAACAATATTTTAAATGAACATTTACATTACTTAATGATTTTTAAACATTATTAAAATAAACAAAATTGAGCTATATTGATCTGTAAAGAAGAATTGTTTCAATGACAGAGTGGCAGACATGATGACCTAATTAGCAAACCTTTTCATTATATCATTTATAATGTAGTTTTATCCACATACTAATATAACATCATATGGAACACATATGTCTTAAGTGTTGCATGGCCGAATGGAGAGTATGCACAGGCAATGTAGGGGGACTGCAGATGACTTTTATCCAACAGTTTTTGTCCTTAGCCAAGATGGTGCAATTAGAAGTATGTTCATTAACTTTGTAGAGTTCATTAAGCCCAGGAATTTAGAAGCCAAAACATGATGTGTCTCTTAGAAAATAGGCTGTAAATTCCTCTGGGCAAAGTAGAGATCTGGTAATACGCAGATGGGATGGTATTTATTAGTGTCAAGTTCAGGATGTCATAACTAAAAAAAAACTATTAATGGAGATGATTAAACCATTTGTAAAAATTTTCCCCCTAAATCGTGGTGTCTTAGTGGGCAAAAAGCTGGTTATGAGTCAACAAATTAGAACTCTTGTTAAAACTAAAACGTCATATATAGGAACCATTTCACTACCTATGCATATCTCATAGTATGTTGTGTAACTCAGTATAACACAATACAATTTATTTTGAAAGAAAGTTAAAATGAAAGCATCATTTATTTTTACTTCATTCAGTATGAGATTTGATGTCATTAGAACCTTCAAGTAGTGGTTACCTCTGTTTAGACATTCACTGTAGTGCTCTGACCAGGTTAGGACTCCACAGATAAAATAATAAAACTTTCAGATAAGAGCCACAAAGAATATTAAACGAGAGACAAAGAAAAATACAGAGGCAGAAAATTAAAGGAGTGTGCATATTATTACCTAATTTTGAAGAAGAGAAAGCTGTGTAGAAGCTTAACAACATTTCAATGGCTGTTAAATAGAAGTTGGATACTAGTTATTCCTCATTACCTTTATTGAGAGAGAAACAGGATTAAACCACATCTCAGAGTTAAAGGGAAGAACTTCAATTGGGAGAGGGAATTGTCAGTTATAGGGCAAGTTACCAACAGATGATTCAGAATCTCCTTTTCCAGGAATATTAAAAAACAAAACTAACATATCTATTAATGCAGATTGAAAAGGAGTGAAGTATCTTTTTTAGAGCAGATCAATTTTTTAGATGATTTCTGAAATTTTCCTTAGCTTTACTGCTAGGATATTAAAATACTTGGGGAATAAAAGAGGGGTATACAATAGAGTCCTCTAACAGTTAATTTTTTAGTCATTGTAGTTTTGCAACCAAGTAAAAACCTTGCTTGACATTTATATAAGATTTGATATATATTTTTTCTACTCTGCAGATTACTCGCCTGAAGATAGATAGGAATCCATTTGCTAAAGGCTTCCGAGACTCTGGGCGCAACAGGTGGGTCTTAGTGAAGACCATTCTGGTTGTGATAAATATATTTGATATTTTATTATGAACTTTCTATTACAGAGTAAATGGCTAAATTTACTAATACGATATAGAAATCATTTCTGATGAGGACCATTGTGCCGCGGAGATGACTTATTTTTGTAGTGTAATGGTGTGACCTACCCTAAGGTGAATGTTCATGTGTGCTGCTGAGCTGAAAATGGAAGCTCTCAGGGTGTACAGTGCGTGCTGTTTCTGAAGGGGCCTTGAAGAAGCCTGCCCTTACAGGCACAGAAGCTTCAGTATCCCAATTAAATATCCTCTCTGCCTCTACTATTGGTTTAGAATTTCTTTGGTGATGATGCAACTATCTGTTGATATTGTCTGTGGAGTATGATAGGGTCTTTCATTAAGTCATATTTCCAGCTGGAATATGAAACTACTCTCCATTGCCAAGAGAGCTGATGTTCTTTAGTTTCCAAAGTTGTCTTGGCTCTGCTGACAGCCACACACTTGTTTATTTTTTCTGTTTCATGTTTTGTGGTGTTTGTACTAAGTGGTAGAGCCACAATAATGAATTCCACTCTATTACTTTTATCAAAAAGCAGATCACCTGGTCTATGTGCCAAAGGGTTTTTGAATTTATTGATATGACTCTATTCCAATATAGTTCAGTACAACATTTTCTAAAGCAACTGTTAGTAAGTAGTAATAGAGAGTAATAAGAGACTACACTTCTACAAATGCCTTTTCAGCGTAAGGCTTCTGCTTAAATGTTTTTAAAAGCAACTTGTTTTTAAAAAGAAGTATTTGAACGATCTTTATGACTTTACTCTTGAAATTATTCTAATACTTCTTGAAAATCCCCAATTATTTTAGAGACAGTTTCTTCTGAAATTTTAGAGGGAAAACAAGCCATTCTTAGTTCTTTCAGTTGGTTAATTGGACAAGATGGGTGACAGAGACCTTTCCTCAGAATACACTCAAGTGCTTGCAGAGACGTGATGTCATTTTTATATGCAGTGGCATCATTGAAACACCATGCAACACAAGGACTGAAATGCAGCTAAAATGCACTGAGAGTAGAGTAACTTTCAACTTAGTGCAGGCAGATCAGGAAGACTAATAGCAGGGCTTCCCTCTGAAATTTTTCACTCTGTAGGAAAGTTTGCAGATATTCCTAACACATGAAAGTTGTCTGCTGTATTGAAATTATTTTGTTTTTTGGATGTCTGTTTCAATGTAGAGAAAAAAATTGCTTGGCTTTTGTTTTATTACATTAGCTCCTGGTTAACCTTGTTTTTCAGAGGTGTTTCTGAAAATTAAATGTAAATTGAACCATCATTTAATAACTGGAAATGGCCACTTAATGAGGTGACTGAAGAGAACCTTTGGGATGATTTCTGTTCTACCTTGGCAAATGCTTTGATGGAATTATTTTGTGATTTTTTGTTACAGCAGAATAGTATTTGTCCATTTAAGAGTCTTGTATTACTTTTAGTTTTTTCTTAGGCAGAAAAGGAATTTATTAAAACACTGAAATTCCAGGAGAGAAATATTCAGGCTTGAAGAATATACAACCAGCAACTATATCCAAGCTATCAATCACTCTAGCAAAGACTTCATTGCTACTGACTCAGGGGTCACATGCTTGTATATAGTCAGTTCATTTTTGAAGGAATACATTTAAAATATTTTTTTGAAGTATATTTTGAACAGATAATAATGAACAAACCTCTACAAGAAGGGAGATGATAGATGCATATGACAAGTTTTCAGGAAGAATTCTAGATATTCAGCATAATGAAAATACATTTGGTTACTTAAATTTGGTCAGTGAAAAAGACAGTGGTGTTGTTGAATATAAATTACTAGGCCTAGTGTTTGATATGGTGAGTTCAAAATGCTAGCTTTGATATGGATTCTTCTATCCCTTTGGCTATTTCAGGAGTATGTAGGCATGACATCCATGGTGCTTGTTACTATTTCTTCCCTGACTCTAAAACTTTAAAAATTTTGGAGGAACATACAGAAGACAGTGAATTATGTTTTAATGCTTTTAAAATTTTGTTAAAATTTAAAATTTTTATTTTGTTCCAAGTGTTTAAACAATATTATATTACATGAAAAGCACATTGAGCCTATATATGACTTTCTTGCTAGTGAAATAAAGTTTCAACTTTTTTCCTTGTTGAAACTCTCTTCCTTACTATAGACAAGCTATTTACTAACACTTCTCACTTTGGAATGCTAACTATCTATAAATCATTATTCCTCTATTTAAAAATCTGATTGTAACATTTCCCATTGACAAATGCAAAAGACACATTGGGAGAAGAGATAATTCAGTCACCTGAATTACATAAGCGAACATTTCTAACTTATGTATTAGTTTCTTTAAAAAAAAGAGACCAAGTTATATGTATGACTTGGTGGAGGGCACAGTTGTTTGGGGAGTATGGGCATGAAGGGGCATGATTTTTAAAATATAGTAGTAGAGAAGTAAGGCTATGAGAAAAAATTTAACGTATTTCTTTATTACCCCTAGTTCTATTGTGCTGTTGTTAGTGTTTTTCTTAAAATAAATTCTACTTTTATTTTTCCCACCCTGTACATGAAATATGCAAATTGACCAGGACAAGAAATAAACATAGACTTGGGATTGTTTAAACTTTATAAAACAATTTGCCTTAATTAAAAATTATCCTTTTCTGGCTATTTATGACTCCTCAGCCTATTTTACAGGAATCAGTAGCTTCGGCCCTTAAAAGCTCTCCTGCAAGACATTTGCTATGTGAGAGAGAATTTATGTGCTGAGAATAGTTTCATTCTTCAGTTAGGCCTTAGGTTTGACCCTATAAAATTTTTTACTCAGGAAGGTACAAAAATTTCTTCTCTTTAAATACTTCAGGAAAAACATAACCATTTTACTAAATAAACTTGGCCATTTGATAGCAGAAATTAGGGTGGTGATAAAATGTGAAATTGTTCAAAGGCATCTTGTATAAATTATCGCCTTGGCTGCACTCCTGCAGGAGGTGCCTTTTATCTTTTCTTTAACTAGCCAGGAAAGGTCTCCATTACTGGAGAAAATGAAGGCTTTTTAAAAAATGTCCAGATTCAGCTAATAAATATTTTATAACTGTTTCCTGCAAAATATCTAAAATCCTTTCTGGAACTTGCAGTGTGAAACAGCAGCCTTAAGAAAATTATCGATTGCTCCAAATCAGATCACTTGTAGATATGTCACCTTCAGAGCATCTCTTTAAAGCTTAGGGTTATATATTTGTGATGATCAATAACTTCTCCCTAAGAATTTAGTTTATGGATTTGTATTTGAATCATAATAAAGTTTACACTGCTAAAGCAAATAATGCAGTAAGATACATCTCTGTAGTCAGTTTCTAAGTCCAGTGGTTGCTTGTTAATTATCTTAGTAAACTTCCCTCAAGACTGCTCTATAATCACTTTAGTATTTTTAATATTTAAAACTACAATTACTCAAACTCATCTATGTGATAATAATAAGCTGTTTTATATTAAGCTGTGTCTTAACATTCTTTTGCATTTAAAATAGTTGTATTTCTAGAAAGTCACAAAATTTAGTATTGGTATAAACTGAATAGAGGGTGATATTCTAAACAGGACCCAGAATTCATTAGTCCAGTATTAAACACACCCACAGGCAACATGGGGTTTGGAACTCACCATGTCTGTCAAACTGCCCAGAAATCAATACACTAGTACAGAAAATACTATCAAGTGGCATGAACTTGGATTTGGCTTGTAGTTTGGTCACAGATATGATGAGTGGTTTGGAAAAAAAATCACTTAGAATGAAACAGTGTTAGGATTAATAAGGGTTTCAGAGCTTTTGTAATCTCATCCTCTCTTTGTGAGAAACTTTAGTCCAGGAAGATTAGCAAATTTACTTAAGGTCAGACAATGAGTTTAAGTGAGTTGCAGTGCCAGCCCAGTCCCTGTGACCCCAGTCTAGCATCCTTACCACTAAATAATTCTGTCTCTGTGGCACATTGATTACATCAGAAGCCAGATTCTGTTCTCTCTCAGGGTAGGCCAGGTGGAGCAGGTGCAGGTCCCCTCTGTGCTCTGCTCTTTTCTTTGGCAATCCTGCACTATCCCCTCTGGGACTGCAGACATCTCTTTGAAGTGCTCCCAGAGCTGCACCCCCAGAGCCTGTGACTTAAGAGATGAGTCAGGCTTATGTGCAGCCTCATGAGGTGTGTTCATGCATGCAAGTCTGTGCATGTATACACACTACCCCTCCACATATGCATAGCTACATCATTCTATCACTAAGATGGGGTAGGCATATTCCTCCAGAGTGAGTACAGAAATCAATTAACAGAGACTATACCCTGAACACTCTAAGGAAGCAAAGTCTGTGTGTGAAGCCTTGGAACAGATGAATAAGTAGTGTAAGATAATTTTAACAGCACAAGTCACTTACCTTTGGTGTTTAGAGAGCTTTCGCCATATTGTGTATGTGGTATGACTCTCTGGGGTGGATTACTGTAGTCTTAGTTTGCAGGTTATGACTTGGGGTGCAGGGACTCCAGAGGTGGTAGCACCTTGAGTCAAACTATTAAAGATACCTGAAATCACAGGAGATGTCTATTATTGGACATCCCAGGAAGCAAGTATTTTCTACAGTAGAGCTACAGGTTTCATGAAAAGTATAATGTTATCTAGACCAACAAATTACTTAGGGCTGAGGTGGTTGAAGGAAGAGCGATGAGGTCTCAGGTGTGGCTGTCTTGAGAATGATCTAGTTGAGTGAATGGCCTCGTTCCCAGAACCCAGAGGACTTAGTCACTTGATATACAGAAGGGAAGTCTCTGAATCATTCATGGTAGGAGATGGTTGATATATGTATTTAGAGTAGTTGCCCTTGTTTTAAAATATACATATGTCATGTAAATAGCCTATATCAAGCTTATCCTGTCTCTTTAAGTATCCATTCATTAAGTGTATTTCAGGCCTTTAAAATAATTTGTGATTTAATAGTAACTCCATATACCAGATAGCCCTGTGAGGTCACCTTCCTGCTCTCCTCCAACACTGCAGGGATAGGCCAGTGCCGTCTCTTCATGGCCCTCCTGTTGCTGGTGGGAGCCCAGCCTGGCTATACTGGGTTTGGTAGAGATTGTGCTCCTGAGAAAGAAGTCAATCAATCTTCTTTGGACAAGTGCTCCCCTGAACTGGCTGCCGAGGCACCAAATGATGGGCAGTAATGCCTCTTAGAGAAGAGCTGGTTTTCCAGGAATGTGCTTTCGTGGCAATGCCTTCCTCACTTAGAGGGAGAAGTAACAGGACAAGGAGAGAGGGTGTGTGCCAGATCACAGCAGAGCCTTGGACTCACAGCAGCCAGAATGGTCTCTCTTCACCTCAGCTTCTTAGCCCAAGGGAACAGCTTTTCACCCCTTAGGTCAGCTGAGTTTTCCAGAGAACATTAACAGGCAACTTAGGTGGGTGGTTTCAGTTCTCTCCTGCTGCTGGTAACAGAAATGTTAGCCCATTGCTGAAGCATTTCTTCTTGCCAATGCAAGCTCCTAACCTGACAATGTGGGGGTACTGTCAATACCAGTGTTGTTTTGAGATGCTTGCTGCTGGTGAAAGCTCCAAATGCTCCTAACTAGACTTCTTTTGTCCACCCCTATCCTGACCCCTTCCATTTAGAATGGGTTTGGAAGCCTTGGTGGAATCATATGCATTCTGGAGACCATCACTACGGACTCTGACCTTTGAAGATATCCCTGGAATTCCCAAGCAAGGTAACTCACAAAGTCTCCTGGGTCATATATACAGCCCGTTCCTGCCTAGAAACTCAGGCACTAAAAGTGTACAAGTCATTATTTATACTTACAATAATGACCTCATCACCAACATTGTCCTACAGATTCCACCTGTCTTCTGCATGGTATAGGGATGGATCAGGAAAAAATGGCTCTCTTGGTCACAGATTAAATCTTAGATGTCTTAGGCTGTTTATATATTTCATGACCTTTACCTCATCCTTAAATCTCGTATTAAAATTAGAGGTGCTCTCATGCCAGGTGCTCTTCACAAGAAATTGTTGATGGTGCCCCCACTCCACCCTTTCTTCACATCTTGTTTGTTTTCTTTCTTCAGCAGAATTGCCTCTGGGCAGGGTTCTCCTGTTGGGTTAATGATGAGAAGGTCAGGCACATTCAGGCAGATTCTTCTGGGCTCATCTTTGAATATTTCTCAGCAGCCCAGGGCTGATTTCTCCTCAGAGGGAACTGCATGGAAAGCGATGTTGCTTCCTCTCTGGTCTGCTCCATAGGTAACACTCTCAGCTCACTCCTACATTTAGGCTTTTTACCACCATCCTGCCCAGCTTCCAGTGAGAATTTGCTGTGCTGGGTTTCAGATAATCATTGATTGGACTGGGCTTTTGGATTATTTTGAGACACTGTGCAAAACACCATCACCAGAGCAATGAAGGTTTTACAACCTGTCCAGCCCTTTGGAATTCTCCTCTCCCCTTAAGTTCTGTCAAGTTTGCAAACATCAGTCTGCCAGCAGATCCAGAGGGGGCACCATCGCTGCCATTGGTTGGACACAGGGTTAACTACCCTCTCTGAGTTTCACAGGACTGTTTATTTGTTGGACCTCTGCTCTTGTATTAGCATGTGATTCAACAACTTGTTTTCTAATTGGAAATGAGATTTTTCAACCAGATAATTCCTTGAAAGCTGAGACCATCTCCTTTTCATCTCTGTAGCATTCCCCCAACCCTTGCCTTGTAACAAGCTGTGTCTAGCTCATATTTACAAAATTGAAGGAAAGGATGACTGTGGAGTCATTCTTTACATTTCAACTTCTTTTGTAGGCAATGCAAGTTCCTCCACCTTGCTCCAAGGTACTGGGAATGGCGTTCCTGCCACTCACCCTCACCTTTTGTCTGGCTCCTCTTGCTCCTCTCCTGCCTTCCATCTGGGGCCCAACACCAGCCAGCTGTGTAGTCTGGCCCCTGCTGACTATTCTGCCTGTGCCCGCTCGGGCCTCACCCTCAACCGATACAGCACATCTTTGGCCGAGACCTACAACAGGCTCACCAATCAGGCTAGTGAGACCTTCGCCCCACCCAGGACTCCCTCCTATGTGGGCGTGAGCAGCAGCACCTCCGTGAACATGTCCATGGGTGGCACTGACGGGGACACCTTCAGCTGCCCACAGACCAGCTTATCCATGCAGATTTCAGGAATGTCCCCCCAGCTCCAGTATATCATGCCATCACCCTCCAGCAACGCCTTCGCCACTAACCAGACCCATCAGGGTTCCTATAATACTTTCAGATTACACAGCCCCTGTGCACTGTATGGATATAACTTCTCCACATCCCCCAAACTGGCTGCCAGTCCTGAGAAAATTGTTTCTTCCCAAGGAAGCTTCTTGGGGTCCTCACCGAGTGGGACCATGACGGATCGGCAGATGTTGCCCCCTGTGGAAGGAGTGCACCTGCTTAGCAGTGGGGGTCAGCAGAGTTTCTTTGACTCTAGGACCCTAGGAAGCTTAACTCTGTCATCATCTCAAGTATCTGCACATATGGTCTGATGAAGCCTTTAAGTTAAATGACATTTGAATCTGTCTAATGTATTTTCTTTTTCTTTTTTAAAAGCTATGTGGAAACTCTCTGTAGTTTATAAAATGTACATATAATAGAAAATGAAGGCTCACTGGGTTTTTTGACTTTATCATGGTAAGATTGTAATTATCTATGGTATATATGTATGCTGTATATACATAGCACATGGAGTATCACAGCCCCTATTGTTCCCCTGCTTCATCCAGTTGCACAGAGTATTGGCATGTGTGTAGTATATTTAAGCAAAGTTCTCAGACTCTTTTAAAAACAAGATGGTAAACTTAAAACTTGGCAATGATACTATCCAGATGAACACTTATAACTTAATTTATCAGAAAAATACTCTAAACGGTTTCATACTTGACGTGTTGATAGCCAATAGTAACCAGCATGTAGAGTCTTGTGATTTCTGTTATTCTTGGACACAGTGTGAGAATCTAAAATACAAAAGCCAGTTGAAGTCTTAGTGTTAGTTCTGAGGTATTTGTAATCAACTTTTTCACTCCTGCTTATTCTTATTTACCACAGATACCATATGACCTTGGGTCTATAAAAAATCATAACCCATAATAATTGTTATTTTCTTAAGGAAGGTAAAGGAGAGGCTTATGATTTTTTTTTTGACTTTGCATTGGGCACATAAGAGGTTCTTATTCATCTGTAGAGAACAAATTTCCAGTATTTTTTATTTCTTGCTTATTTTAATTATCAAATAGACCGTTAAAGAATGTTCTATAAACATTTTTAAATTCCAATTTTCACCAGGAGAGGAATATGTGATATGAATGGAATGGCAAAAGGAAAATAAATCCACCTCAAATTCATTGATTCCAATGAGAAATGTCTATCTTTTAAATCAAGAGTAATACTCTTGTTAACTATACCTTATGTTTTTGTATAGTTTGAGCTTCCTGACCCATAGTATATAAGTAAAAAATGCATTTATGCTACTTATTTATATCTTGTAATTCTACACATTCAATCCTTTCCCCCTCCTTAACCTTGTCCGTCTGCCTGCGTCTTTGCCAAAACAGATAGTTCCTAAGCCTGTATGGTGTTAAATAACGCGGTGAGGAATTTCAGTGGGTTATCTCCAGCAATCTGTCTTTTGGGAGCTATAGTGCAAAGGCCAAAGCCCATTACTATAAAGGCCCTCTTGGAGGACTAAGGAGGAAGATACTAATTATGATAAAGGAACTGTAAAACTTTTAACCTCAACAGAATTTGTAACCTCAGAACTGGAAAAATTAAAATCAGTATTAAATGTTTTTAATTCCTAAAATAATATATGCATGGTTGAATAGTTAAAAACAAGTAACTTTGAGAGCACATTATGAGATAAATGAAAAAGGCTAAGAATACATGATGAGGCACATTCCCCTTCTGAGGAGAAAGTAAAATAACATGTCTGTGCATTGACCCATTCATTACATTTCATATATCTTAAGCAAAAGAGCATGATTTCCTCTCATTGCTAAACAGAATTGCTTTAACTCATCCCTGGATTTGGTGGGGAAAGGGTACAACTCCTGATTTGCTGTTTCACTTTGAAACAATACAATTTGTTAGATATTTAGGGGGATATACTGTTGAAATTGCACAGGATGTGATTCTGTTTATACATACTAACAAATTTCCTTTTGGATTCCTTAGCAGTTCATCAAATTAGTATTGAATTTTTAAATTTAAAACTAGCTTGAAGGGACATGAAATATTTGCAGTAGGTAGATCTATGTAAGATGTTTGGGTATGGCATTAATAGCTTGACAAAGATTTGGGGAAAGGCGTTAAGAATGAGTCCATCTCAGCCGTAGTGCTTGGTGTGTAATTCAAGAACAGAGAGTTTCCCATCTTGAAAAAACATGGAAAGTAATGCTCTATACCCATATGTATTAATAAGAACATTTTCCTTCTTGCTGTTGATAATTTCAGATGATACTACAATATGAGTATAATTTTTTATTAACCTTTTTTTGTGGTAAAATTTTAGCAATCTTGTACAAATGCTGTTTGTTTTTTAGGTTTTACTGTAAATATTAATCACCATGTCACTTCAGAGACTAGCCTTTTATTGCTGAATTAAATGACATGCATACCTGGATAGTTACATATCTGTATTTTATTAAAAAGTACTTAAAATTATATTAAAGTGTGTTATTAAACCCTTTTATGATTTTCGAGGGTAATCATTTTAGTGTCTAAAAATATTGTTTCTAGAATAAGCACACACATGCATACCCCAAATGCAAATTCTGTACCTCTCAATCACATGGCAGAAAGAAATGGGCCTGCTGTTCATTCTTCATGTGTTAAATATAATTTCTTGGTGTGTTGACCATGTCATTGAAGGTGAAGGCCCTGACAAATGTTGAACACATGAAAATTTGAATGTGAGAGGAAAGGGATGGGGTGGTATGTTTTGTTTTGAGTCCAGGGGAGAAAAGCAAGGTTACAAGAATGAGTGGCTTGCACCACTGACTAGTGATGACAGATTACTTCTATGCCCCTTGACTAGTAAACATTCCAAGGGACATCGTGATGGGGTGAGGTTGCTGCTATCAAGACCGGTCACATTTTGAAAATTAACACTTGCTTCCTTACAAGCTGCCTTCCAGAGGTCAACAGCTTTTCACAAGTGAGGCACCCAGTTGCTGACCCTTGATTTCTGGAATGTAGGGGGTCAGGAATCCTTGGTGGCCCCCAGAGGAGGTTGGGGCACAGCGTAACCTATATAAGGAAGGATCATACTCACTCTTTACATCAATTAGCAAAATTCTGAGGAAAAGCAACCTCACTTTTAAAATGTAAATAGCTCTTCATCACCTCTCCAGACCTAATCCTACCAGTAACTCACACCTTAGTGTGAAATTAATAAACAGCAGCTTTGGAGATAGCTGGAGGTTTGACTTGGAGGAACAAAAAGAGTAATTTTTGCAGCAGGACAATTCTGGGAAGATTTGTGTGGGAAGGAGAAGGTGCAAGAAGAGAGATCCCTAACTAAACTCTGCAGTGTCCCATGAAGTCCTGGTGCAGAGCATTAAAAATAATCATTTCATAAACTTCTTTCAGGAGCCTTGGTAGAGCTGTTGGATGCTACCCTGATGCTGTCTCTAATTAGAGAGATTTGTAAAGAATGCTTTGTTGCAAAGTGTAACACAGTCTTATTTCCTCATGAGAAATTTATTGGCTCATCTAAATGAAAGTTTTTCTAAGCTTTCCCTTAAGAACTAATTGTGTTAAATTATTACCATGTTGTGTTTTAATCTCATTGTTCATCCTTTCTAAAAAGAAATGCTCAGATAAGTTGAGAGTAAGGTTAAATATGTGAGCAGTTAAGTACTCATACATGATTACAACATTCTAGGAGCTCAAACTTTAAAAATTATCAGTGCTAGAAATCGACAAATATATTCAAGTATACAAACATTCAACAGATATATAAACTTAGTATCCCTCTACATGCTGATAGATTTTCAAATAATGTGCTATCTTTTCATTGAACTTTGGTATGATGAGAACAACATTGCCTTGGGAATTAGAGAACTTAGTTTCAAACTATGGATTTCTCAATCATGATTTTGGGTAAAAAATTAGCTGCTTTATGTCTCAGTGTTGGTATGTGTGAAAGGAATGGCTGGGATGATAATTGTTACTATTCCTTTTAGTTTCTAATTCATATGGTCCTATTATATAAATATTTAGCTTGCTATTGGGAAACTAGTTTTATAAAACTATTGTATCTTTTGGAATATATTCTGTTTATTTTTGAATATATATACTGTATGGCTTTACAAAGAACATAACACTATCAGTATTGTTTTGATTTGTTGAATTTTGTGGAATTTATCCTTTAAATGGAACTGTGCTTTAGTTTTATAGGATAAATTTTAGTATTTTAATATTAGAAGAAAGCTATACTTAGTAACGTATTTGCTACTTTATAGTGAATAGTAAAAGATATTAATAAAATTTCCTTTTCGTGATGCTCTTAATTACATGACATTAAATTATTTTGTTTTGAAATAAGTATGGCAGTCTACTGTAATATATGGAGATCATTCCAAGTCCATTGAAAATACATTTAAATCTTCAAGAAAACACTTGAACTTGTCTTTTTGAATGATTTTATTCCTACTGAGACTCAGATACAATAATATGATGCAGTTTATTACTCTGCAGTTCACTGAGTTTATACAAGGCTGAATCAACACACACATCCTATGTCCATATTTTAAAATCATATTAATTATGTCACTACAATTACTTAATAAAAAGACCAAGACATTTTTCTAAATAACACCTATATTGAGATACAATTCACATGCCATGTAATTCATCTATTTAAATTGAACAATTCAATGGTTTTAATATGTTCACAGAGTTGTGTAACTATCACCACAATCAATTTTAGAACATTTTTATCACTCTGTAAAAAAACTCCATGCCCATTATTAGTCACCTTCCTTTTCCCTCCACTCCTTCCTTATCACCAAGTCCTAGACAACCACTGACATGCTTTCTGACTTCATAGATTTGCCTGTTCTGGGCACCTATGTCAAAGGAATTATACAATACGTGGTCTTTGGCACTGACTTCTTTCACTTAGCATAATATTTTCAAGGTTCATTCATGTTGTGGCATGTATCAATATTTCATTTTTAATGCTGAATAATATTTTGTTGTATCAATATACCACAATTGTTTATCTCTTCGTTAGTTGATGGACACTTGGGTTGTTTCCACTTTTTAGCTGTTATGAATAATGCTGCTATAAAAATTTCTGTACAAGTTATTGTATAGACATACATACACTTTCATTTCTCTTGGCTATATATCTAGGAGTGGAATTGGAAGGTTCTGAGGTCACCTTTTGAGGAACCACCAGACTGTTTTCCAAAGCACTTGCACCATTTCCCATGCTTACCAGCGATGTGTGAGCGTTCCAGTTTCCCCACATCTGCACTGACAGTTGTTATTATCAACCTTTTTTATTACAGCCAGCCTAGTGGGTGTTATGTCTCATTGTTGTTTTTATTTGTATTTCCCTGATAACTCATGACATTGAACATATTTTTCTGTGCTTTATTGGCCATTTGTATATCTTCTTTGGAGAAATATCTATACAGATCCTTTGACCATTCTTTAATCAGGTTGTCTTTTTATTATTGAGGTGTAATAATTCTTTATATACTCTAGATATAAGCTTCTTATCAGATATATGATTTGTAAATATTTTCTCCCATTCTTTGGGCTGTCTTTTACTTGTATTGATGATGTCTTTTGCAGCACAGAAGCTTTTAATCTTGAAGAGATCCAATTTATCTACTTTTAAAAAAAATTTGTTGTTTTTGTCTTTGGTGTGAGGACCAAAGCATTTTGATGAGCTCTTTCAATCAGCCTTTTGACATTCCTAGTAGTAGTAGTAGTAGCAGCAGCAGTAGTAGTAGTAGTAGTAGTAGTAATATATTTCGAAGGTACTTTTCAGGTGTATACATTTAATAGTACTTGATAAATTACCCCTCTTCCCAACACACCTGAATATTCTTGGAGAAATAAATGATTCCTTCAGTATCTTAAAGAAAGACAGAAGGATCCCAAAGTATCACAAACATTTTATAACCATAAGAAATGGTTGGCAATTTCAGTATTTATTAAATTAATAAATATTAAGTATTGACTATTTCGTTGGCATCATTTTAGTCATTTGGGATACAACAGTGAAGAACACTGTTGGTATAACCGAACATCTTGTAAAAGCTGAAATGCTGGTTTGCTGGCTATATATATATATAAAATATATATTCATACTCCAATATACCACAGTTGGCAGGAAAAAAAATCATTGCCTCTTGGCTTTTCTATGAGTTGGTGCCCTCACACTTATTACTATGTTACATATCCCAGATGGTCACTGCAAAATGCTTGCTTCTGTGCCAAGGTACAACAGGGATGCATTATCGCCTTAACTCTGAGTTTGTTTTGTGGTTTTCTTTGGAAACCCTAACGTCATTTAAAATTTATTTTTTTTCAGTTTGGCTGTGTTTACAGCACTGTAATAAGATATTCCTCTATTAATAGCAGGAAGGGAAAACCGTGCTTGTTTAGGACTTTAGAAAACTCCTGCACGTTTTTCTTAAAGGTATTTGGTGAAATGGATTGCAGAGATTTGCAGATTCCTTTTTCTTAATTTGTCTAAATGAATTTCAAGGGAAAATGTGTTGAACCATATGTTTTTCAAACAAAATCAAAGCTCTCACTCAGCAACAATAAAGAGAATCTTAAAAAGCACTTCTATCACCGGGTGCGATGGCTCACGCCTGTAATCCCATCACTTTGGGAGGCCGAGGTGGGTAGATCACCTGAAGTCAGGAGTTCGAGGCTAGCCTGGCCAACATAGTGAAACCTTGTCTCTATTAAAAATACAAAAATTAGCTGGGCATTGTGGCGCAAACCTGTAATCCCAGCTGCTCGGGAGGCTGAGGCAGGAGAATCGCTTGAACCCGGGAGGCAGAGGTTGCAGTGAGCCGAGATCGTGCTATTGCACTCCAGTGTGGGCTACAAGAGCGAAACTCCGTCTCAAAAAAAAAAAAAAAAAAAAAAAAAAGGCACTTCTATCAAGTACTGTTACAAAACCCTAGTAATTCATTGCCTTGGGGGAAGTTTGGCCAAGAATTAATGAACACTACGGTAGACCCCTTACAGATTTATTCATTTTGTCTTTCTAAGTTTGATAACCTTGGTGTATGGGGAAGAAAGGAACTAGAAATTGTATATGTTTAAATATTTGCTGTCTACTCAGTTTTACCTTGAGGATACTAAGAAGACAAACAGACAGAAACATAAGAATATAGAACTGGAAGGTTCTTAGGGATCAAGTAGGAGAGAGTTGTGTGGAGACCCATGTGACCTTCAGAGGTAACCATTGTGACCCATCTACAAGCTTCAGCAACTTCAGTGACAGTCCCCTTGGCAGGCTCCATAGAGCATTTTCAAGCTTCCTTGTCTTTCTTCACATTTTTTTTTTCTCAGTCCTAGATGTCCTTTCTCACCTACCTTCTCATTTTCAAGGACTTACTCAAGGTCTTTTGTCCTCAGTGAAGACTTTCCCAATTTCTATTTCTCTCATCTCCCTTTCCCTAGGAGAAATAAGCTCTCCATCTAAAATACTGTCACAGCACTCTGTGCCCTCTTGAAGAACATACCTCAATGTCCCCTTTTCATTTAGATCAACCAGCCCAGCTATAATGGGAGTCCTCTGGGCTAGGAGCTGTATCTCATTTACGTGTTTGCCACAGGACCTAGCAAAGATAAAATGATTAATAAAAGAGGGAGTACATAAATAAATATGTGAATAAATGAGTTTTAAGCAATGAATTTTGTAATCTTTGGAATAAAACTTCAAATTGGGAGGTCTGGAGGTTTTGCTTGGTCAGCTGCCCATTTGCCATATCAGAAGAGACAAAGAGGACTAGTTTCCTCACAGATGGGAAAGGAAACGCTTCTTTCTTTTTCTTTTCTTTACTTTTTTTTTTTAATTTATTTTTTCCTCCTGCTTGAGCACAGTCTTATGAACAGAGGGTTGGGGCTGACATCTAAATAAGATACTCCTCCTAAAATTGTAGGTATTTTATCATCAATGTCTCCCAAAGCCATTAGGATGTTATATGAATCTAACAGAGAACTACTCTTACGGGAAGAACGTAGTTCTCTGTATGCAACTTGGACATCATTCCATCTAGGGAGAACTTCAGCTATAGTTTCAGGAACTGACAGTTTCTGTTGCAGGTACCCCCTAGAGTCTAGTTTAGGAATAACATCAGGAAAGTGAGGCTTTTTATGTTCCAGGGCATCCAGCTTGCCACAGATGTGGTGTTGATAGCAGTGGGATAGTTAATGTGACAGACAAGCCCAAGCTTCACAAGAGATGGACATATTATATCCTGCTAGGTATGGGCCCAGGGTCTCTGAAGGGATTGATGTGTTAGGTTACTAATATGATTACTTCTAGTTTATCTCTGTAAATGTGTTGATATTGCAATAAACATTATTTTATCTAGAAAAAAGTGCTTGTTTTCTTATATAGAATAGTAAGAGTGTCTGGAGCACTCTCTAATACCCCATAGATTAGAGGTGCTCCGTCGGACAAAACATTTTTTTTTCTCTCTAGGGAGGGATCCAAGACATTTTGGAGAAAATCTCTTTTCTAAGAAAAAAAACCACATTGGTGGTTGTGGACCCAGAAACTGGTGCTGTGTGAGGATAGGTCCTTTAGATGAGTGATGCACTCCATATTGGGGCACGCATGCTCATTCTTGCTGTCTGCCTCATTCCCTTTTCTCTGGAACGTATGGGACTACTATGGCTTAGTATTTCCTCAGGTTCTTGTGGTAAGAGCACCTAAGAGATTGGGGATAAAATAGGCATAGACTGAGAAGAGGAGGTATAGAGTAGTCAAGAGGCCTTCCAGAGTTCCCTATCCCAGCTTTTACTATAGCTCTGTTTTGTGGGTACCAGATACCTGCCCAGATTAATAAAACTATTTTGTTTCTACATTTTTTCCCTATTCTTCATGTGTGTGATGCATCTGTCAGAATTTCAGGGGGAGGGATATGAATGACACCTTAAGTTCCTAACACGTGTTTAACTTGTTTGCTCGAAGTTCAATCATTCATTCATCCCTGCATTTAGCATTTGTTGAGCACCTGCCAAGTGCCATATTCTGTTGCTGGAGATGTGGTGATGAGGAAGGAAAGTTGTTCTTTTGGAAAATTTCAGACTCATCAGAAGGTCACATGTGCAAACACATAATCATAATACAATGTGGTAAATGTACAAAGAGAGGTGTATTAGTCCCTTTTCTGTTCCTTATACAGAATACTGAAACTGGGTAATTTATAAAGAAAATAAATTTATTTCTTACAGTTATGGAGGCTGAGAAGTTCAAGGTCAAGGGGCCACATTTAATAAGAGCCTCTTTGCTGGTGAGAGCTCTGTGAAGATTTCTGAGGCTTTGTAGGACATCATTTGGTGATGAGGTTGAGTGTGTTGACATGCTAGCCCAGGTATCTCTTCCTCTTCTTATAAAGCCACCCATTTCCTTCTCATGATAACCCATTAATCTATTAATCCATGCATGAGTTAATCCTTTCATGAGGGCTTTGCCCTCACTTCTTTTTTTTTTTTTTTTTTTGAGATAATAACACATTTTTATTTTGTCATGAACTCAGCAGAAATTTTATATTCATAAATTTGACAGTCTTGGGTTTTTTTCGGCATAATTTTTTTTTCTTTTTTGTTCTTTTGAGACGGAGTTTTGCTCAGTCGCCCAGGCTGGAGTGCAGTGGCCGGATCTCAGCTCACTGCAAGCTCCGCCTCCCAGGTTCACGCCATTCTCCTGCCTCAGCCTCCGGAGTAGCTGGGACTGCAGGCAGTCGCCACTGCGCCTGTCTAATTTTTTCGTATTTTTAGTAGAGAAGGGGTTTCACCTTGTTAGCCAGGATGGTCTCAATCTCCTGACCTAGTGATCCACCCATCTCAGCCTCCCAAGCCACAATTTTTTTTAAACTTTAAGTTCTCGGATACATGTGCTGAACGTGCAGGTTTGTTACATAGGTATACATGTGCCATGGTGGCTTGCTACACCTATCAATCCGTCATTTAGGTTTTAAGCCCCACATACATTTGTCCTGATGCTATCCTTCCCCTTTCCTCCCACCCCCCAACAGGCCCCAGTATGTGATGTTTCCCTCCCTGTGTTCTCATTGTTCAACTCCCACTTACGAGTGACAACGTGCAGTGTTTGGCTTTTTGTTCCTGTGTTAGTTTGCTGAGGATGATGGTTCCAGCTTTGTCCATGTCCCTTCAAAGGACTATGAACTAATTCCTTTTTACGGCTGCATAGTATTCCGTGGTGTATATGTGCCACATTTTCTTTATCCAGTCTATCATTGACGTCTTCCCTCACTTCTTAAAGGCCCCATCTCTCAATAATGCCATATTGGTGATTAAATTTCAACATGAGTTTTGGAGGGGATATTCAAACCGCAGTAAGTAGTATTTACAAAGAATGGTATAATAGCTAGGGAAGGGTGATGGAAATGGTAAGTGAGTATTCTGGAACAGTACTATTAAATAGAACTTTCTGCAAAGATGTAAATATTCTCTGTCTACACTGGCCAGTACAGTAGCCCCTAGACCATGTAACTACTGGGCATTTGAAATGAGACTAGTCTGCCTGAGAGTCTAAATTTCAAATTTTTTAAAATACTAATTAATTCAAATTTAAGTTTAAGTTTAGCTCCATGTGGCTAGTGGCTACCATGTTGGGCAGTGAAGCTTTAGAAACTGTGCAAAGCATTAGGAAATGAGGAAGTCAAATTGTCCCTGTTTGCAGATGACATGATTGTATATTTAGAAAACCCCATCATCTCAGTTCAAAATCTCCTTAAGCTGATAAGCAACTTCAGCAAAGTCTCGGGTACATAATCAATGTGCAAAAATCACAAGCGTTCCTATACACCAATAACAGACAAACAGAGAGCCAAATCATGAGTGAGCTCCCATTCACAATTGCTTCAAAGAGAACAAAATACCTAGGAATCCTACTTATGGGGATGTGAAGGACCTCTTCAAGGAGAACTACAAACCACTGCTCAGTGAAATAAAAGAGGACAGAAACAAATGGAAGAACATTCCATGATCATGGATAGGAAGAATCAACATCATGAAAATGGCCATACTGCCCAGGTAATTTATAGATTCAATGCCATTCCCATTAAGCTACCAATGACTTTCTTCACAGAATTGGAAAAAACTACTTTAAAGTTCATATGGAACCAAAAAAGAGCCCGCATTGCCAAGAAAATCCTAAGCCAAAAGATCAAAGCTGGAGGCATCACGCTACCTGACTTCAAACCATACTACAAGGCTACCGTAACCAAAACAGCATGGTACTGGTACCAAAACAGAGATACAGACCAATGGAACAGAACAGAGCCCTCTGAAATAATACCACACATCTATAGCCATCTGATCTTTGACAAACCTGACAAAAACAAGAAATGGGGAAAGGATTTCCTGTTTAATAAATGGTGCAGAAAACCGAACACCGCATATTCTCACTCATAGGTGGGAATTGAACAATGAGAACACTTGGACACAGGAATGGGAACATCACACACCGGGGCTTCTTTTGGGGTGGGGGGAGGGTGGAGGGATAGCATTAGGAGATATACCTAATGTAAATGACCAGTAAATGGGTGCAGCACACCAACATGGCACATGTATACATATGTAACAAACCTGCATGTCGTGCACATGTACCCTAGAACATAAAGTACAATAAAAAAATAAAAATAAATAAATAAATAGAAACTCTGCAAAGCAGAAAGTAATATGCACCCTAAGAGAAATATGAACAATGACAATGGGGAACAGTTCCCTTAATGCACAGCTCACCCTCTGTGTGGATGATGCTTCTGGAGGGTTACTATGAGTAGTGATAACTCTGTGACTATTTGAAAACTGACCGATGGTGCTAGGTGACTCTGCCAGTCAACCGCTTCATGACAAATAAGTGTATTGAATGCCTAACCTGTTCTGTCCTCCATAGTTAGTCTTATCACACAATTGTCCAGAAATGACCCAGGATGCATGTCATTTCCTTTCTATAAGTTAGTGGCTAAAAAGTTTCTTTGGGGGAGTTATACATTGTAATCTCCTTTGACAAGGTTTGTTTTGGGAAGAGCAGCTATTAATTCTGAAGAGAGGAGACTGACACAGAGCATGTACAGTGTCTGACTGACCTCCTAGACGATGAGATGTTGATGCTCTGCCTTTTTCTCCTGGCCCTATGCTCATTATCTGCATATAATGTCCACTGTTGAACCACTGGAGAAAAGCTTCTCTGCTGTTGCCTCGACCTCTTCCCTTCTCAAACCAGAACAAAACCCAGCGAATTATTTGCTGGTGAATGTGATTATTTCTCTGGCCTTACTTCTATTAAATTAAATGCATTAAGAAGACAATGCCTCCCAGGAAAAGATAGAAAAAAATTAATGCAGAATTTCCCTCATATGAGGTACAAAAAAAAAAAAACAAAAACCCACTAGAGTTTACACAGCATTTTATATTACACACCACAGATTCCCACCCATTATTTCATTTTGTCTTTCCAATAATCCTGTGAGATGTTTTCATCCTAACTTTGTATGTAAGAAGACTGAGACTCACAGAAGTTAAAGACTTACCCACAATCACTTGGCCATCAACGGAAAAGTTGGGACTCAGCATAAGTCTTCTGATGCCTAAATGGCATCTGTAAATATGGAAGGAAGGAGATTAGGGCAATAACAATTATTAGGGAAATAATTCTTACTGAGAGAGAAGAAGGGAGAAGAGAAGGAAAGGGAAGAGGAAAGAGAATGAAGGTTCTTTCTCCTTGCTAATTTTTTTCCTGTCTTGTTGGAGATCCAAGACACTTTGGGGAAACTCTGCTTTGCTCTGAAAAAAACCATGTGAATGGCTGTTGACCCAGCAGCTAGTGGGTGCCATCTTAGAGGTGAAGTTCCTGTCAGTGAAATCATTGATTGGGAGAAGCAATCACCAAAGCATATCCTTCAACAAAACTTCCCTTCCTCTAGCCACTTACTTCCATCCGGTGAACAACACCTTACCATGAGTGAGGAGCTGAGGAATTCAGAGCTAGGGCACAGCCAGTGGGAAAGTCTTGGTGATTTTTTAAGAGTTTACCATTAGGGATTAGAAAGGGGGAAATGAAACTCTCAGCTTTTGCTTTTATGATGTTAGTTCCCCTAGAGGTACATGTACAAAACTTCAAAATGCTATGATAAGTTATTTCTAATGGTGAGATTTCCAGATAAAACTCTTTTTTCCAGGCCTCTGTAAACATTTTTATTTTACTTTTTTGAGACAGGGTCTTGCTTTGTCACTGATGCTGGAGTATAGTGGTACAATCCTGGCTCACTGCAGCCTCCACTTTCTGGACTCAAGCAGTCCTCCTACCTTACCCTCCCAAATAGCTGGGAGTACCAGTGCAAGCCACTATGCCTGACTAATTTTTGTAGTTTTGGTAGAGATGCCATTTAAACATATTTTAAAAATATGTTAAGATATTAAAGATAAAGATAGTAATAATATAAACTTATTTCTGAGAGGTAAATCTCATGATTGTTGACTTTAACTGATATTCATATAACACGAATTGTGACCCCAAAGCTACTTAATATATTTTAGTCCCCAAAACCTAAATAAGGAAGATACTATTTAGTATGATTTTATAAATACGTGATTAAAACAAAAATAAGGGGCTGACCTACCAGGGCTACCCAACTGGAAAGGAGCAAAATCAGGATTTGAACTCAAGCCCATCTGATCCCAGACTTGTTTTCACTGTGTTGCAAAACATAATGCTAGATAACAAAAGAAAAAAATAGATAAATTGGACTTCAAATTTAAAATCTTCAATGTACCAAATGACACTATTAACAAAGTGAAAAGGTAACCCACAGAATGGGAGAAAGTACTTGCAAATTATATATATGATATGAAATTAGTATCTAGAATATATAAAGAACTACAACTCAACAACATCAAAAAATGAACAACCCTATTTAAAAATAGGGAAAGGACTTATACAGACATTTCTCCAAGGAAGATATACAAATGGCTGGTAAGCACATAAAAAGATGCTCACCATCACTAATCACTGGGGAAATGCAGATCAAAATCACAATGAGATACCACTTTATATCCACTGGGATGATTAACATAAAAGCAAACAAGAAACCTAAAAAATAAGAACTTTTGGTGAGGATGTGGAGAAATTAGAACCATTGTTCATTGCTGTTGGGAATGTTAAATGATGCAGCCACTGTGGAAAATGGTATGATGGTATTTTAAAAAATGGAAAATAAAATTGCCATATGATCCAGCAATTTTATTTCCAGGTATACACCCAAAAGCATTCAAAGCAGGGACTTGAATCAATGTTTATATACTCACATGTATAGTAACATTATTCTCAATAGCCAAAATTTGAAGAGACTGAAGTGTCCATCAATGCATGTGTGAGTAAACAAAATGCAGTATTCATATCTATGAATTCCTCATCCATGGATTCAACTAACAATGGGTCAAAAATATTTGAAAAAAAATGAATGCTTGCAACAATACTGAACATGTAGACCTTTTCCCTTATTATACCCTAAACAATACAGTGTAACAATTATTTACATAGCATTTACATACATTGATTATTATATGTAAACTACAGATGATTTAAAGTATATGGGAGAATGTGTATAGGTTCTGTGCACATACCATGCCACTTTTTATAAGGGACTTGAGTACCTGTGGAGTTTGGTATTCAAGGAGGGTCCTGGAACCAATCTGCCAGGGATACCGAGTGATGGCTATACATCAACTTTAAAAGGAATGAAATTTTGACACATTACAACATAAATGAACTTTGAAAACATTATGCTGAATGAAATAAATCAGACACAAAATGACAAGTATTATATAATTCCACTTACAAATACATACAGTAGTCAAATTCACAGAGACACAAAGTAGAATGGTGGTTGTCAGGAGTTGCAAGGAGGGGAAATGGGAGTTAGTGTATAACGAGTACAGAGTTTGAGTTTGGGAAGATGAGAAAGTTCTGGAGATGGATGGTGGTGATAGCTGCACATTAATATGAAAGCATTTAATTCAATAGCACAGTACACTTAAAATGGTTAAAATGCTGATACAATCAAAGCACTGTGCTAATTTTAATAAGAGTGATTTAAAGTAATCCTCATGGCTTTCTGAAAGTAGATTGCACAATTATCTGTCTATTAATGTTTTCAATCTTTAACAAATATTTATTGAACAGAAACTGTGAATCAGATATCATTCTAGACATCACGAATATTGTAGTGAACAAGACATAGAACTTCTCTGCACACATACAGTATAAAATCTGGTGGAAGAAACAGTAATCAAATAATAACTCAAATAAATGTAAACTTACCACTGTGTAAGTGTTCTCCAAGAAAAGGGCATTGATGGTGCTATGAGAACAAATGCTAGGGAGAACATGATTGATGGAAAAAACACTTTCTAGGTCTTGATTCTTAACAGAAGACATAAAAATGTACACTTGCATCCTGGACACACTGTATTGCTGCCTCTAATATAATATGAATAGCAGTGTTTTCTTGAGTCCCTCATTTTTGCAAGCCAAGTGTATTTGTGATATTGCTTTACTAAGAAAGCATGGGAAATGTTTCTTGTGTGACTGCCAAAGTACGGCGTTAAAAACAGAAGCCTGATACACAAATGCAAGTAGTATGTATTTGATCCTCACCTAACTAGCATTTAATTCTCCTGGCAATCAAAACAGGCTATCAACATTCTTTAGTAAATCTCTGTAATCATTTCTGTTAGATCATAAGTAAGTAAAAAGGGGTAATCATTTGATTTTATTTGTAGGTAACAAGACACAGGAAAATTCAATCATTTCTGTACTTAAATGTTGCTCACCTATGAGAGACCAAATGATTTATATATACATATATATTTTCATTTTCAGCTCTTATTTTAGATACAGGGCGTACATATCTTAAAACAATCATTTGAAAAAGTATATAAGGAGATATGTGAACTTTATCTAAACACTCCCTGTGTTAGAAAGGAGAGCAGGAGACAACTTACTATTTACCAAAAGAAAATTAAGTCCCTTATAAATGGATCACTGTAGCCCCCCAAAAAACTGAGGGCACAAGCTCTTTCACAAGTCTCCATTTACCTGTTTACTTATATATTTAACTTTTTGAAATCTAAGATGTGTCATTAGTTATTGAACGAGGAAGAAAACATGATGCCAATTAAACTTGATATAATGCCTTATTCATAGTCCTGTGCAACATGTAATCAGTCACATCAGTCCCTCATTACTTTGAAGTCTTCTGCTTTCCATTGCATTGTTTGGAATGCAACAGTCTATCGTTTTGCATATGTCTCAAACAAACTCTAAGTTGATTTCTACTAGTTTGGTTCCATAAAGTGCTTTGTTGTTGCTGTAAGAAAATGTGGAATTGACACCATTCCTTCTGTGACCTTCATTAATGTCAAGTTTATGCCCCATCTTTTTCTTTCTAAGCCTTATGTGCACAGTAGTCTTTTGTTTCAATGCTGTTTCCTAATGTAACCTTGTTGAAGACATTTTATTTGGTAAACTCAATCCTTGTTGTACCAGCAGTGCAAAGAACTCAATGAAAATGATTAAAATTGAACAACCATGCTGCCTGCCCTACAGTGATTGTAAGATGCCATCAACTCTGAAAAGCATTCCTATTTGGAAGATTTTTGAAATTATTTTAAAAATTACATAGCATGAGGCTGGGCGCGGTGGCTCATGCCTCTAATCCTAGCACTTTGGGAGGCGAGCTCAGGAGTTCAAGACCAGTCTGGGCAACATAGTGAAACCCTGTCTTTACTAAAATGCAAAAAATTATCTGGGCATGGCTGATGTACCTGTAGTCCTAGCTACTTAGGAGGCTGAGGCAGGAGAACTGGTTGAATCTGGAAGGCAGAGGGTGCAGTGAGCCAAGATCGCAGTGACAGGACTAGTTGGATTTCCTAGGCCAACTAAGAATTCCTAAGCCTAGCTGGGGAAGGTGACCACACCCACCTTTAAATATGGGGCTTGTGACTCAGCTCACACCCAACAATCAGGTAGTAAAGAGGGCTCACTAAAATACAAATTAGGCTAAAAGCAGGAGGTAAAGAAATAGTCAAATCATATATCGCCTGAGAGCACAGGAGGAGGGACAATGATCAGGACATAAACCCAGGCATTCGAGCAGGGAGCGGCAACCCCCTTTGGGTCCCCTCCCATTGTATGGGAGCTCTGTTTTCACTCTATTAAATCTTGCAACTGCAAACTCTTCTGGCCCATGTTTGTTCCGACTTGAGCTGAGCTTTCACTCACCGTCCACCACTGCTGTTCGCTGCCATTGCAGACCTGCCGTTGACTTCCACCCCTCTGGATATGGCAGGGTGTCTGCAGCATTTCTGATCCAGTGAGGCACCCATTGCCACTCCCATTTAGGCTAGAGGCTCACCATTGTTCCTGCATGGCTAAGTGCCTGGGTTCATCCTAATCGAGCTGAACTCTAGTTGCTGGGTTCTGTGGTTCTCTTCCATGACCCATGGCTTCTAATAGAGCTGTAACGCTCACTGCATGGCTCAAGATTTCATTCCTTGGAATCTATGAGGCCAAGAACCCCAGGTCAGAGAACAAAAGGCTTGCCACCCCATCTTGGGAGCTCTAAGAACAAAGATCCACCCAGTAATATTTGGTGGCCTCGTATGGGGATTCTCCAAAGTGGTGAGTAATATCGGACCACTTTCACTTGCTATTCTGTCCTATCCTTCCTTAGAATTGGAGGAAATACCAGGCCCCTGTTGGTCAGTTAAAAACGATTGGTGTGGCTGCTGGACTTAAGACTCAGGTGTGAGGCTTCCTGGGAAAAGGCTTTCTAACAACTCCCAACCCTTCTGAGTTGGGAGCATTGATCTGCCTGGAACCAGCTTCCACTTTCACAGTTTTCCTGGGGAAGCTGAGGGCTGACCAGAGGCAGAAAACTGTCGTCCTGAACTCCCGGCACTGGCAAAGATCATGGTGCAGCCAGAAGTCTCTACCCAACAGTCACCCATGCGTGTGCCCCTGCCTCTCCTTCTGACCCATAACTCCTGGGTCCCGACCACAACTTTCTTGAAAGTGTAGCCCCAAAAGTCTTCTCACCTCTGAATCTACTTCCTCCAATCCCTGCCTCCTAGGTACTAATGCTTCAAACTTTCACTTCCTCTCCCAAGTATTAGAGCAAGTTGTATCTCCAAAGGGATATAAGGAAGCTCTACACTATGTCCTTGGGCGTTTAGGCTATGAACCCAGGGAGTCTTGCACCTGGTGTCCCTCCCAATTTAGGTATACAGCTCTTGACATGGGCAGTTTTGTGGGACTCATTCCCCACCACCCTTGTCAGGGCCCCAAGTTTGTAAATGGCTATGAGGATTGCTCTCCCATTGTGTAAGATGCTCTCCTCCCCCGTTTCTACTCAGCTTAACAACCCCTCCCCAACCCTGGCAATACAATCTCCAAACCTTGGCTCCTTGGCCAGGGCCTTAGAACTGATGACCCAGTATTTTAACAAGTGGAACTGGATCTACAACAACATAAGAGGTCGAGATGAAAATGAATTGAGTAAATTAAAGGGAGGCGCATATTACTGTAGTGGCAAATGGGGGCAGCGAGCAAATGTCCTTCCACTGTGTTCCCAAAATCCATCTACAGAAAGAGAGAAAGACAGAGAGAGGAAAGAGAGGGAGGGGGGGAAAGACAGAGAGAGAGAGAGGAACGAGAGAGAAAGGAAAGAGAGAGAGAGGGGAAAGAGAAAGGCAGAGAGAGAAAGAGAGAGAGAGAAGTAGTAAAGAA
Source organism: Theropithecus gelada (assembly GCF_003255815.1). NCBI lineage: Eukaryota > Metazoa > Chordata > Mammalia > Primates > Cercopithecidae > Theropithecus > Theropithecus gelada. The sequence goes on along the minus strand of NC_037671.1, from coordinate 83,701,054 downwards.
AAGAACAGTGTGCCCTATTCCTTTAAAAGCCAGGGTAAATTTAAAACCTATTATTGATAATTGAAGGTCTTCTCTGGGACCCTATAACACTCCAATACCAAACAAGGGCATAGCCTGAAAGCAGTGAGACCACTGACAACCAGTAGTATTCTTATCAAAAATCCTAAACCCAGTAAACCACGGATGGTCCAAGTGCATTTAATCTGTAGCAGCAACTGTTTTGCTACCAGAAGAAAGTAGAAAAATAACTTTTAGGGGAAACCTCATTGTGAGCACACCTCACCAGTTCAGGCTATCCTAAGTCAAGAAAAAGGCAAAAATGTAGTTTACTAATTCAAAAATCTTAAAGTATGGGGCTATTCTTTTTTTTTTTTTTTTTTTTTTTTAGACGGAGTCTCGCGCTGTCGCCCAGGCTGGAGTGCAGTGGCCGGATCTCAGCTCACTGCAAGCTCCGCCTCCCGGGTTCACGCCATTCTCCGGCCTCAGCCTCCCGAGTAGCTGGGACTACAGGCACTGCCACTTCGCCCGGCTATTTTTTGTATTTCTTAGTAGAGACGGGGTTTCACCGTGTTAGCCAGGATGGTCTCGATCTCCTGACCTCGTGATCCGCCCATCTCGGCCTCCCAAAGTGCTGGGATTACAGGCTTGAGCCACCGCGCCCGGCCAGTATGGGGCTATTCTGTTAGAAAAAGGTGATTTAACACTAACCACCGATAATTCCCTTAACCCAGCAGATTTCCTAACAGGGGATTTTAATCTTAAGTACCATACAAAGGTCCGACCAGACCTAGGAGAAACCCCCTTCAGGACAGGATGATACATACTTCCTCCAAGATGACTAAGGGAGAAACCACAATGGGTGTTCAGTAATTGATAGGGAAATACTTGTAGAAGCAGAGTTGGGAAAATTGCCTAATAATTGGTCTGCTCAATGTGCGAGCTGTTTGCACTCAGTCAAGCCTTAAAGCACAGAACCAGAAAGGAACCATCTATACCAATTCTAAGTTAATTTAGACTAGACAAGGTCTTATTAATAGCAAAGGAAAATTGGAATTCCAGACTTACAAGGTTTTCAATAAAAATAAATTTTGCTAAAAGTTAACAGTGTAACCTGTATTATCCTAACTTCTAATCTTGTGGCCTTAGACAGTTTAGTCCACAGACATAAAGGAAGTTCACTTTGAAAAAATGGTTATCATCTTCAAAAAAACTCTATCTCAATCCTGACTCAAAAGGTTACCTACACCGTCTCTGAAATGAATTTGCATAAGAACTGGTGTTTATGGGAATGCATCTTGATGGGGCAACTGGGTTGTTACGAAATACTCAGGAACCCAGCCCAGATCTAGAACTCACCCCTGAGCACAAAGGCAATATTGGGCATGCTGGTAAAGGACCACTAGAACCCAGTAGCCTGGACCTCTTTCTTTGTGGTCAAGAGAGGCGGGAAAACGGGTGCAGGACTGCTACATCGGTAAGCGTAACTAATCTGATAAGCAGAGGTCCATGGGGTGGTTACACACCCTGGAAAAGTATAAGCATTAGGACCATAAAGGATGCTCTAGGACTAATGCTCATCGGAAAATGACTAGGGGTGCTGGCATCCGTATGTTCATTTTTTCAGATGGGAAACGTTCCCCCCAAGGCAAAAATGCCCCTAAGATGTATTCTGGAGGATTGGGAACAATTTGACCCTCAGACGCTAAGAAAGAAATGACTTATATTCTTCTGCAGTACTGCCTGGCCACAATATCCTCTTCAAGGAGGAGAAACCTGGCCCCCTGAGGAAAGTATAAATTCTAACACCATCTTACAGCTAGACCTCTTTTGTAGAAATGAGGGCAAATGAAGTGAAGTGCCATATGTGCGAACTTTTTTTTCATTAAGAGACAATTCGCAATTATGTAAAAAGTGTAATTTATGCCCTACAGGAAGCCCTCAGAGTCTACCCCCCTGCCCCAGTGTTCCCCTGGCTCCTTCTCCAACTAATAAGGACCCCCTTCAACCCAAACAGTCCAAAAAGAGATAGACAAAGGGGTAAACAATGGACCCAAGAGTGCCAATATTCTCCGATTATGCTCCCTCCAGGTGGTGGGAGGTGAATTCGGCCCAGTCAGAGTGCATGTACATTTTTCCCTCTCAGACTTGAAGCAAATTGAAATAGATCTAGGTAAATTCTCAGATAACCCTGATGGCTATGTTGATGTTTTACAAGGGTTAGGACAATCCTTTGATCTGACATGGACAGATATGTTACTGCTAGATCAGACACTAACTCCAAATGAGAGAAGTGCTGCCATAACTGCAGCTTGAGGGTTTGGCAATCTCTGGTATCTCAGTCAGGTCAATGATAGGATGACAACAGAGGAAAGAGAACAATTACCCATAGGCCAGCAGGCAGTTCCCAGTGTAGACCCTCACTGGATTGCAGAATCAGAACACGGAGATTGGTGCCGCAGACATTTGCTAACTTGCATGCTAGAAGGACTAAGGAAAACTAGGAAGAAGCCTATAAATTATTCAGTGATGTCCACTATAACACAGGGAAAATAAGAAAATCCTACTGCCTTTCTGGAGAGACTAAGGGAGGCATTGAGGAAGCATATCTCTGTCACCTGACTCTGTGGAAGGCCAACTAATCTTAAAGGATAAGTTTATCATTCAGTCAGTTGCAGACATTAGAAAAAACTTCAAAAGTCCACCTTAGGCCCGGAGCAAAACTTAGAAACTCCATTGAACTTGGGAACCTTGGTTTTTTATAATAGAGATCAGGAGGAGCAGACAGAATGGGACAAACGGGATAAGAAAAAGGCCACCGCTTTAGTCATGGCCCTCAGGCAAGCGGAATTTGGAGCCTCTGGAACAGGGAAAGGCTGGGCAAATCGAATATCTAATAGGGCTTGCTTCCAGTGTGGTCTACAAGGACACTTTAAAAAAGATTGTCCAAATAGAAATAAGCCCCCCCTTGTCCATGCCCCTTATGTCAAGGGAATCACTGGAAGGCCCACTGCCCCAGGGGAAAAAGGTCCTCTGAGTCAGAAGCCACTGACCAGATGATCCAGCAGCAGGACTGAGGGTGCCCATGGCAAGTGCCAGCTGATGCCATTACCCTCACAGAGCCCCAGGTACGCTCGACAATTGAGGTCCAGGAGGTTAACTGTCTCCTGGACACTGGTGCAGCCTTCTCAGTCTAACTCTTCTGTCCCGGACAAGTGCCCTCCAGATCTGTCACTATCCGAGGGGTCCTAGGACAGGCAGTCACTAGATATTTCTCCCAGCCACTGAATTGTGACTGGGGAACTTTACTCTTTTCACATGCTTTTCTAATTATGCCTGAAAGCCACTCTCCTTTTTTAGGGAGAGACAGTCTAGCAAAAGCAGGGGCCATTATATACCTGAACATAGGAGAAGGAACATCTGTTTGTTGTCCCCTACTTGAGGAAGGAATTAGTCTTGAAGTCTGGGCAACAGAAGGACAATATGGATGAGCAAAGAATGCCCGTCCTGTTCAAATTAAACTAAAGTATTCTGCCTCCTTTCCCTACCAAATGCAGTACCCCCTTAGACCCGACGCCCAACAAGGAGTCCAAAAGATTGTTAAGGACCTAAAAGCCCAACGCCTAGTAAAACTGTGCAATAGCCCCTGCAATACTCCAATTTTAGGAGTACAGAAACCGAATGGACAGTGGAGGTAGTGCAAGATCTCAGGATTATCAATGAGGCTGTTTTCCCTCTGTACCCAGCTGCACCTAACTCTTATGCTCTGCTTTCCCAAATACCAGAGGAAGCAGAGTGGTTTACAGTCCTGGACATTAAGGATGCCTTTTTCTGCATCCCTGTACATCCTGACTCTCAATTCTTGTTTCCCTTTGAAGATCCTTCGAACCCAACGTCTCAACTCACCTGGACTACTTTACCCCAAGGGTTCAGGGATAGCCCCCATCTATTTGGCCAGGCATTAGCCCAAGACTTGAGCCAGTTCTCATACTTGGATACTTGTGTCCTTCGGTATGTGGATGATTTAATTCTAGCCACCTGTTCAGAAACCTTGTGCCATCAAGCCACCCAAGTGCTTTTAAACTTCCTTGCCACTTGTGGCTACAAGTTTTCCAAACCAAAGGCTCAGCCCTGCTTACATAAATACTTACAGCTAAAACTATCCAAAGGCACCAGGGCCCTCAGTGAGGAATGTATCCAGCCTATTCTGGCTTATCCTCATCCCAAAACCCTGAAGCAATTAAGAGCGTTCCTTGGCATAACAGACTTCTGCCGAATATGGATTCCCAGGTACAGCGAAATAGCCAGGCCATTTTATACACTAATTAAGGAAACTCAGAAAGCCAATACCCATTTAGCAGAATGGACACCTGAAGCAGAAGCAGCTTTTCAGGCCCTAAAGAAGGCCCAAACCCAAGCCCCAGTGTTAAGCTTGCCAACTGGGCAAGACTTTTCTTTGTATTTCACAGAAAAAACAGGAATAGCTCTAGGAGTCCTTACACAGGTCCAAGGAACCAGCTTGCAACCCGTGGCCTATCTGAGTAAGGAAATTGATGTAGTGGCAAAGGGTTGGCCTCATTGTTTATGGGTAGTGGTAGCAGTAGCAGTCTTAGTATCTGAAGCAGTTAAAATGATACAGGGAAGAGATCTTACCGTGTGGACATCTCATGATGTGAATGGCATACTCACTGCTAATGGAGACTCGTGGCTGTCAGACAACCGTTTGCTTAAATATCAGTCGCTATTACTTGAAGGGCCAGTGCTGCAACTGCGCACTTGCGCAACTCTTAACCCAGCCACATTTCTTCCAGACAATGAAGAAAAGATAGAACATAACTGTCAACAAGTAGTTGCTCAAACCTACGCTGCTCAAGGGGACCTTCTAGAGGTTCCCTTGACTGACCCCAACCTCAGCTTGTGTACTGATGGAAGCTCCTTTGTAGAAAAAGGACTTTGAAAGGTGGGGTATGCAGTGGTCAGTGATAATAGAATACTTGAAAGTAATCCCCTCACTCCAGGAACTAGCGCTCAGCTGGCAGAACCAATAGCCCTCACTCAGGTATTAGAATTAGGAGAAGGAAAAAGGGTAAATATATATACAAACTCTAAGTATGCTTACCTAGTCCTCCATGCCCATGCAGCAATATGGAGAGAAAGGGAATTCCTGACTTCCGAGGGAATACCTGTCAAACATCAGGAAGCCATTAGGAGATTATTATTGGCTGTACAGAAACCTAAAGAGGTGGCAGTCTTACAATGCCAGGGTCATCAGAAAGGAAAGGAAAGGAAAATAGAAGGGAACCGCCAAGCGGATATTGAAGCCAAAAGAACCACAAGTCGGGACCCTCCATTCGAAATGCTTATAGAAGGACCCCTAGTATGGGATAAACCAAGCCCCAGTACTCAGCAGAAGAAATAGAATGGGAAACCTCAGGAGGACATAGTTTCCTCCCCTCAGGATGGCTAGCCACCGAAGAAGGAAAAATATTTTTGTCTGCCGCTAACCAGTGGAAATTACTTAAAACCCTTCACCAGACCTTTCACTTAGGCATTGATAGCACCCATCAGATGGCCAAATCATTATTTACTGGACCGGGCCTTTTCAAAACTATTAAGCAGATAGGGCTTGTGAAGCATGCCAAAGAAATAATCCCCTGCCTTATCGCCAAGCTCTTTCAGGAGAACAAAGAACAGGCCATTACCCAGGAGAAGACTGGCAACTAGATTTTACCCACATGCCCAAACCTCAGGGATTTCGGTATCTACTAGTCTGGGTAGATACTTTCACTGGTTAGGTGGAGGCTTTTGCTTATAGGACAGAAAAGGCCCAAGAGGTAATAAAGGCACTAATTCATGAAATAATTCCCAGATTTGGACTTCCCCCAGGCTTACAGAGTGACAATGGCCCTGCTTTCAAGGCTGCAGTAATCCAGGGAGTATCCCAGGCATTAGGCATACAATGTCACTTACACTGTGCCTGGAAGCCACAATCCTCAGGAAAAGTCGAGAAGATGAATGAAACACTCAAACGACATCTAAAACAGCTAATCCAAGAAACCCACCTTACATGACCTGCTCTGTAGCCTATAGACTTACTTAGAATCCATAACTCTCCCCAAAAAGTGCCCATATAAGATGCTGTATGGATGGCCCTTCCTAACCAATGACCGTATGCTTGACGGAGAGACAGCCAGCTTAGTTGCAGACATCACCTCCTTAGCCAAATATCAACAAGTTCTTAAAACATCACAGGGAACCTGTCCCCGAGAGGAGGACACCTAGTGACATGGTATTAGTCAAATCCCTTCCCTTTAATTCTCCATCCGTAGATACATACTGGGAAGGATCCCACCCAGTCATTTTATCTACCCCAACCACAGTTAAAGTTGCTGGAGTGGAGTTTTGCCTACGTCACACTCAAGTCAAACCCTGGATACTGCCAAAGGAACCCGAAAATCTAGGAGAAAATGCTAGCTATTCCTGTGAACCTCTAGAGGATCTGTGCCTGCTCTTCAAGTGACAACCGTGAGGAAAGTAACTAGAATTGTAGATGCCCATGGCCCACCCTTGTCATATTTTTCTTTTTACTGTTCTCTTATCCCTTTTCACACTCACTGCATCCCCTCCATGCTGTGTACTACCAGTAGCTCCCCTTACCAAGAGCTTCTATGGAGAATGTGTCTTTCCGGAAATATTGATGCCCCATCGTATAGGAGGTTTTCTAAAGGAATCCCCACTTTCACCACCCACACCCATATGCCCCTGCACTTCAGGCCATACATTTCAATCCCTGCATCTTTAACCTCCTTGTTAAGTTTGTCTTCCAGAATCAAAGCTGTAAAACTACAAATGGTTCTTCCAGACTCCCCCTTGACTTCCACCCCTCCGGATCCAGCAGGGTGTCTGCTGCATTTCTGATCCAGTGAGGCGCCCATTGACGCTCCCATTGGGGCTAGAGGCTCGCCATTGTTCCTGCGTGGCTAAGTGCCTGGGTTCATCCTAATTGGGCTGAACACTAGTCGCTGGGTTCCTCGGTTCTCTTCCATGATCCATGGCTTCTAATAGAGCTGTAACACTCACCACATGGCCCAAGGTTCCATTCCTTGGAATCCATGAGGCCGAGAACCCCAGGTCAGAGAACAAAAGGCTTGCTACCCCATCTTGAGAGTGGCCCACCACCATCTTGGGAGCTCTAAGAACAAAGACCCACCCGGTAACAACACCACTGCACTCCAGCCTGGGCAACAGAGCAAAACTCTGTCTCAAAAAATAAAAAAAAATAAAAAAAAAAAAAAAAAAAAAAAAAAAACCATAGCCTCAGACCTTTGAAATATAGCACATTATAAATTATTTAAAATATTTTACAGAGTATTTATGGAAAGTCTATCTGCTTGAAAGTTAAATGGAAACGAAAGTCATGTAGTATCTGATCTCAGTTTACTTGCTTCATGTTCCACCTCTACTTTGCCTCTCAAACTCATCAAGCCTTTTCTTCCCTAAGAAAACAGTGGCTTTGCAGATACAGTATCTTTGAGGTATTGTCATGAACTTAAACCTGCTATTCATATTCTTGACTAAGCTCAGTGAGAGAGATACCTCCAGTAGAGGCTAAGCAGCTTTTCTTCATGATCTGTGGACACTTGGCAGAAGTGCTGATGACAGTTGCAAGAACATGATGCACAGCAGTATTCTTTACAGCAGTTTAATCTGTGTCATCAAATCCCCAGAAACCATGATTAATAGCAGCACTTTAGTTTGTTCTCAAGTTGTATATTTGACAGTGGTGAACTTTGATCTACAGTCTCACTTTACAGAATCATTTTGACAAAAACATTTTCTGTAATCCTTTCATTTCATTAAGCCCCCCCAAAAATATCACATAGGGGACATTTAATGCCATTGCTGTAAGCTGTGTGTTTAGTATACCATGTAAGTACTTTTAAAAATGTTTGAAACTCAATTTATTTATTATGGTTGCACGCCAAATTGTGCTATCCAAAAACATGGATCTCAGATCATGTAGACATAAATGAATGAACGAACGAATGAATGAATGAATGAATAAAATTATAACTTCTATAATCTTCTACTGGATTACTAAAGGATAGAGGGCTGAGTTGTGTCCAGACATTGAGTAGTCAGCATCACACAAGGCAAGCTTACCACCCAGAAGTGGCCAGCGAAGGATTTCTCAAGGTCAAATTTAATGAGGAACATGGAATGGAAAATCAACCCTATGGGAAATAATGAGTCCATGATTTAGTCTCACATAAAATTATTTTTATTTCATGTAGTTAGCTGGGTTAAATTAGTATTTTTTTCATTATTTCCCCCTCTATTCTTCACCCTCTGCATTCCAGGTGTGGAGAACACTCTTTTTATTCTCTTTATAATTCTCTTTCTGGAACATTATTGCCCAATAGAAATAGAAGATGAGCCACATATGTCATTTAAAATTTTCTACTGGCCACATTAAACTTACTTCTGTAAGATTTTACTGTTTTTGTACTTAGTTTTTGAGCTCCAGTTTCTATTTTACACTAACAGTAAGTGAATTTTCACTTTTTACATTGCTTTTGGTTTAAAATTTAAACTTATGTTAATTAAGATTGAGTGAATTTACATTGCTTTTGGTTTAAAATTTAAACTTATGTTAATTAAGATTGAGTGAAATTAAAAAACTCTAGTTCTGCAGCTACATTAGCCACACTTCAAGTGCTCAGTAGCCATGTGTCTGGTGGCTACCATGCTGGACAGCATAGTTCTGAAGCATCAGTCAGAGAAATAGCTCTATGACTGGGGAATGTAATGCTATTACTTTAGCAAATGCAGTCTTACTTAGGAATTATTGGAAAAATGAGAAGTAGGAGCATTGGGATATCTGGTACCTGTGTGGAACTTGGAAGTGAAAGGGTATCTTTTCTTTAAAAAGTAAGGACTGAAAAGAGAAGTACATAGAGATGGAATGCAGGATCATTGGAAAGTGCTTTAAAAGTGGTAGCCACTACTATGAGCTTGTCAGCCTTAGATTAACAATATGAACGTAAGATCTTTGAAGTCACAGAATAGGACTGATATATAATAGGTGTTTAGTAAGTGCTACTACCCTTTACTTCTTTCCTTCTATCCATTGTAGCAGTCATATAGTACTTCATCAGTCAAAGGAAAAAACGAGTCTTTCTTTATAGATGGTTAACGGTTGTGACTTAGGAAATGTTCTCATATAAAGACAACCTTTAGGGGATTATTGGAGAAAAGAGAAATTTATTTCATACTCCATGGAAATGATTATTGGTTAATAATAAGCAGTAAATACACCAGGCGTATTAGTGTTACATATATTTTGGAAAGAAAGTGCGGTTGAAGTTGGGTATCAGATTTATTTGCCACTATAATAGAAGTGTTTGGGGGCAGGTGGTGTGGAAGCAAGTGAAATTGCTCAGAATAATGTTCACAGGCCAGTGGAGTATCTCTGAGCATGACTGGTCCCCTGCCACTTTGTCCCTGGAGAGCAGAGCTTTCATCCCAGCCTGAGTCTTCTCAGGATGGCCTGTCTCTGGTTTCTCCCTCTGCCACATGGTTTTAGATGCAATCCAGGCTTTCCGAGAAGGCACTATGCCAAGGTTTCTAAGCTGGAAGACAAGATAACAACTTTTGATGGAAATATGTCTGGCCTGCGTGATGCAGTGATTTAATTAATTATGTTCAAAGTACTAAACTACCATCAGCTGTAACAGTTACAGGAACTGAGGCTCCATGAAGAACACTGAGGTAATGGAAATCCAATAAAAAGTAACACTGAGTTGGCTTAGATAAGGGAAAAAGGGAGATATCAAAGAGGAGGCTGGACTTCTTGTCTGTGTAGTTGACTCATCATAAACTTCAAGAAAAATCTGCTAGGTCCCAACACCGTCTTTCATCCTGAAGTGAAAATGGTTGGATACGAAAGATTATCACTGTGGCTTCTCGACACTATGATCTGTTTCTGCTGTTACTGAGTTTATAAAAGGGAAAAAAATGCTTTTCCCAAAGTGATCATTTATGGGGCCTCCACATTGGGATGATTCTGTTAGCTCTTGAAGCACTTGAACCTAAAATGTCCTACCAGGATGAGTGTCACTTTTGGAGATTGCATTAAATGCAGTATCTTATGAAGATTATAATCATATTTAAGCTATTTTTAAATTCGTTTTGCTGTTGGCATATTTGGGTAGGCATTTGCAAATGCCATTGAGCGTCTGTGACTAGAAATGAGAAAAGAGAAAGAACTGAGAGTTTTCTCATTCTCCTTATTGGTTTCGATCATTTCTTTTCCCATATCCCTTCCTACATCTGATCTGAGGTTTGAGTTGACTAAGACCTCCACTAAGGGCTCTGACACATGTACCACTATGGGCTTTGGGGGAAGGGATGGGGGCAGGAGAGAGAGAGAGAGTTTTAAAGGATCAAATACTTAATGGTTTGTATGTGCCAAGTAAAATTTTAAAAATATCTTATATATTAACACATTTGCTCCTAAAAACAAGCCTCTGTAATATATGCTATTATTATCACCCCATCTTATAGACGTGGACACTGAGTAATAAAGAGAGATTAAATAATGTGACCAAAGTCACTCAGCCTGTAAGTGTCAAAGTCAAGATTTGCACCCAAGGATTCTGACTCCAGGGACCATGCTTTTCATCACTCTGCTGTCCCACCTCCTGCGCTATGTTATGGAACTTCAGAGTTTCCAAAGCACCTTATAAATGTTTTGCAAAGCATCTCAGTAGTAGAAGTTCATGAAACTGGTGAGCTACAAGGCTGGGATTCAGTCCCAGGTGCTCTCTGTCCAGGATCCTCTCTACTATATGTCATACACACGGTAGTTTCACAATAATATTTGTTAAATATTTGAATATTCTAGAGAGGACAGGGAAAAGGTGTTTTTAAACACTGTGATACTATGATACTGAGAATCATACTGGGGTACTGGGAATGGATATTCTTCATTCTCAGTTGTAGAATATAATTTCCTCACCCCCTCACCACACATACACACACACACGCACACACACAGATGTACACACACATACACATCCTATTTAGTTTCCAACTGGCATATTATCCAAACCCAACTAACTGATCTTGCACAAATGCATCCTTTGAGAATTTCTTGCTGAGAAAGAATAAGCGTAAATTTCAAGAATTAGTGCAAGGTATTTCTTATTTTATACCCTTTGCAGGGATTGCCTGTCCAGACCCTAGCGCAAACCTACAGAGCTAGCAGAGTAGACAGAGAATGACTGCCCAAGAGTGTGCCTCAGGGTCCCCAGCTGAATGAGGCCCTTCACAGTGACCGAGGACAAAACATGTGAGGCAAAACACATGAGCTCTTGAACACGGCCTGTTTCTTTCCCCGCAGCTCTGTAAAATCAAAGTTGGAGGCACCACAGGAGCTCTTTTAAAATGTCCTGGCCAGCTTGCTGCAGCCCAGATGTTGTTCCAGTCATTTCGCTGCAAGTTCCAATAATCGCATGACTTGAGCTGCTCCTCTGCAGACCCGCTAGCCTCCATTGGCGCTGCTCCTGTAGATGTTACAGATGCCACAACTCATTTCTTTGAAGTCAGTGTGTTTTTTCAAAAAACACTGCTTTCAACAGATTTGGCCCAACTTCTCATTATATAAGCTGATCTTCTGGAACATCTGTCACTGTTGTGGCTTCGGCCTCCATCCTCTACTAAAGTATAATAAATTGACATTAATAAATAATGAGGCAGTGGTGAGTTTAACATACATATTATGAGGCATTGAGGCTAAAATGGCAGATTTTCATCTTTCAGAAAAAGCAAACAAGGGAAACACAGCTAGGTCCCAGATGACAACCTCCAACTATTGCTGGCTTAAAAACAATTCTAATGTACCTCACATAATTGACTTCTCTTAATAATACAAATTGACACAAGGTTAATGGGAATGGCTGGGGCTTCATAGCTGGAGACATATTAACACAGCATAATTTCCATTCTATACCCTCTTGGTTCCCATTTCTCTAAATGCCGTCTTCTGTCCAGAGATAGTATTTTCGTAGCAGAAATAACCATTTCAATTCAGTCTATGTTGATCTCTACCATAAAGAATAATGTTGTAGTGGTATTATGCACTTAGGTAACACCAACCTATCTCATTGCATGGTGTGATCTCATTAGCCACAGTCTCATTGTTGCTGTGAATGTTTGATTGCTCATTATTCTTCTGTGGGGTCATACTGTGTACCTGCTATGTCAGTACCTTTAGGTACATGCTAGTGAATGCCCTTTGTGAAAACAGAAAAAGAGGCAGAATCTGGTTACTCTCTAGTGTGAAGTTCAATGCTTTTGAAGTTCAAATATATTTCCGTTTACACATGGCCAAAGATAACCTAAAATTAAGGCTAACACATGTAGTTAAAAAAAATAGCAAATGGCTGTGATTCAATCCTTTGTTCTTTGGCACACACACACATGCATATACACACAAGTTTGCATACTCTTAACCTGTACTTATGTGCCCAGCCTCCGCCTGTCTTTTGTATCATAAAAGCTCTCTGAAGCCAAGGACAGCATCTGGCTGGTTTAGCCTGTGTAGCTCCAAGTTTGTGTCATGCAGTGGATGCTTAGTAAATATTTAATGACAAAGGAAACACTGCTGTAAGTAAGGATGACTATTATTACTATTCAGCAATGAATGAATGGAAGGAGGGATATGAATTGCCTGGTGCCAACACAGCAAGTCAGTTGCAAAGTATACCTTGGAAGGCTGAGTTCTTGGACTGTGCCTGGGCTTTTTCAGATTTGGGCATAGAACACTTTGTTGCTGTTAAAGAAGCTTGTTAAAATTAAAGCAAAGAACACAGACCTCTGGGAGCTTACATTTTAAAAGCAAAGATAGTATGGAAGCCAAAAATAAGAGTATCAAAAAGAGAGAAGACCAGCTGAAATCAGCAGACAGTGGTAACATAGTGGAAGAAGGATAGCAAGTTTCTCTATTGGTGCAAAGCCCGGAAGTGACTTCTCCTTGGTTCCTTTAAGGAATACTTCCACCATAGTTCAATGTGGTTATGATAAAACTTCATTTTATTTTCCAGCCAACAGTTCAGCATTATGTACCAGTCACAGTTCTTAGACATAAAGAATGTGACTCACTACAGGCTTACAGGCTAGATCACAAAGATAATTACTCCTGCCCATCCTCACTTCTAGACTTCACCTATCTTAAAGTAACTGACATACTTGCATGTCTATACAGTGAAAGAATACACATCATACTTTCATACTTTCATTTATTTTCAATTTTAGTGCAAATTCTCATGTAGAGGAAATTTTTTTTTTTTTTTTTTTGAGACAGAGTCTCACACTATCACCTAGGCTGGAGTGTGGTGACACAATATCGGGTCACTGCAACCTCCACCTTCCAGGTTCAAGCAATTCTCCTGCCTCAGCCTCCCTAGTAGCTGGGATTACATGAACCCACCATCATGCCCAGGTAAATTTTGTATTATTATTATTTTTTTTAGTAGAGATGGGGCTTCACCATATTGGCCAGGCTGGTCTCGAACTCCTGACCTCAGGTGATCTGATCTCCTCGGCCTCCCAAAATGTTGAGATTACAGGCGTGAGCCACCACATCTGGTCAAGAGACTGATTTATTTTAATCATGATCCATTCCCTTCCGGCTATAAGGTTGTGTAAATATTTATGTAATTTTTGCTTGATTCAGCACAAAAATATCAGCCACCTTAATGTGCCTGTGCTCAAGCTGGTTGCTAAAATATTGGATAATTTTCATATTTATTATTATCCCAGGACTAAGATCTTTTAATTCAAAAGAATAGTTGAGTTGTCAGTGTTATAATAACTGATGTTTTGTACCACATTCTGTTTGTTAGCAACTCATGACTTGGTCTCAGAACTCAGAAATGAGAGCAAAGGAATTATAAAAATATTTATATATGGATGTAATAATTTGGGATATTTTATATCCCATCTGCCTAGAGTTGATTTGTTATAACAAAAACCTGTCTAAATTCATAGGCTACTATGTAGAGCTTAGCCCTGCACAGCATATGTATTTGTATAATTTCTGTTACCAAAATATCTTGTAACCTCCTTCCACTACTGGCTTTGGGCTTTTGGATACACATTGCAGATTGTTTACCCAATAACCATTCTTCCTTTCTTCCTTACTATCAGAACCTCAGTTTTCTCTGGGGAATTATTTGTTCCCAGACTTCCTTGTAGCTATTTGTAACTATATGAACACTTCAGGCCAATAAGATATAAATTCGTGTGTTTTAGGGATTTGTTGAAAAATGTTTGCTTTCCTACTACAGAGTCTACATTTTACTTCTTATTCCTCTCTTGTTTTATTCTTCTCACTTAAATTATAGATATAATTCTAGAAGTGGGAGAGCTATTTTTGTGAGCATTCAAATCAAGGCATAGTAAATATAAGTTTAAAATTGAAGCTTTGAGTCAGAAGGCAGAAGGCCTTGTATATGAGGCTATGAACTCAGAACTTTTCCAGTGGACCAGGCAGAGCCACTGACAGGTTTTGAGCATAAAACTGGCAAGAGTAGAGTGAAGTGCAGGGTCAGTAATAGAGAAAGAAGATTCTTTACAGAACTGGAGATGGGAGGCATGAACATGAGGAAGCTGGGCTTTAATTAAAAGACTCTAAAATAGGATCCTCAATCATATTACGATGTACTTCTGAGTCAGTAACTTAGTAACCAAAATTTGGTCGGGGTCACCATGATGTAAAATGAAATGATAAAAAATGTGCAATGTGTATTTTAGGTAGATAAACAATTTAGCTGAATAGCCAGTATATATGAATGTCCTATTCTTCTTTTCCACTTTCCCTGTTCCTGACCATTCCCCTCCCTCCTTCTTCCTCCCTCCCTTCTTTCTCTCTCTTTTTCCACCATCCCTATTTGTGGCTTTATTCTAATCCAGGAATGATAGACCTTGGGGGAAATTTAGAGATTTCATTGAGTGCGTGCGTGCGTGTGTATGTATGTTTAGCCATCTAGCTAGCATAAAATCAATGGAAAGGGTACATTGAAGATCAACTCACCAATCCATGGGTAATAGTGATTTATGTTAAATAATTCATCAGCTTCAACTTGGAATTCCCAAATCCCTCTTTGTTAGATGTGTGGTATTAGGAGACTCATTGTTATAGAGAATTGTAACATCGTGACCCCACAGTGGCAAAGGTGTGGCAAGCTAACTGGTTCTGTTTGGTCCAGAGTAAGTTTTTAAATTAAAATAGCCTAGATGTGCATAAATTAACCTGAACAGTACTTCCTGCTCTCATCATTTTTTCTCCAGATTAAGGAATATGACTGTTGTTTATTTGTTTGCTTTGTGCCTGCTGCATATTTGAAAGGCATTCAGCTCCTTCATGGTGTTTAGTTTATTGCTATTTGGGAGGTAGGCTTGGAAAGTGAGAATGTTGCTGTTGCCCTTTCTGTAGACAGTCAGAAACAAACCAAGAAAATCTATAGGCTCCTAACAGATGGGTTTTAAAAAGTAGGTCATATTTTGAGCCCACCAACTTTGATGACATCCCTATAACAGAAACTGGATTCCTAAGTGTCAGGACAATATAAATGAGGTTCTAAAATGGCCTCTGGATCTGTTATAGCTTCCAAGTACAGCTGAGGAAAAAATTGTAGAGCGAAGTCTCTAAGGATTTGGGAAAGTAAAAACCACTCCGGGAAGCCCTGAATTCATTGCTCTGTCTCGCTTTTTTCCCTGATAGAAGATATTGGGATTGATTCAGTCTTGGGAATTAAGGAATTCAGATGATGTGGAGATTTGGGGGAAAAAAGGGTGCGTGGAGTGTGTGTGTGTGTGTGGCAAGGGAAGAACCATTTTTCTCATTTTCAATAAGAAAATTAAAGCATATGGAGGCTGAAGTCCAAATATGCTACTGCTTCACTTTAAGATAATCTGTTTCTGGCACTGAAAGGCTAGAAGGGCAAGGTGTGAAATGTGTGAGGAAGAAAGAGACCCCATCTTCCACCTGGTCTAGGATGTGTATACCAGGGGCACTTTAGGTAACAGAATTATGTACAGATCAAGTTAAAGAGCATGAAGCTCAGGGGAAGAGGGTTATAGGTTTATGAGAACTCACAGGATTGAGATAAAGTGCCCTTGTGTATTTTCCACTCTGGAGAGGGGAAATAAAATACCTTCTTAGATCCAAATATCTGTGGTTTCTCAGGCTTCATGCCTCATTGCTGAGTGAGAACAATTGGAAACCAGAAGGTACATTTATACATCAACACGATTTTGCCTCCAATGGAATGAAGGGTGAAACGGCCTTCCCAGATTACGCCTTGCTGATTGCTTGGCATCCCAAATGCTAGTCCATCAGAAATGTTTCCCAAGCTTAACTCCCCCAAATACTGTTGAACTAGAGATACTTTTTCATTACTTTTTGTCTTGTCTAAAGACTGCTTGCTCTTCCTTTCTCCCTCATGATCTATGTTTGAGATCCAAAAATATTTCTTATTTTATGGCTTCTTCATTTTGATTATAAATTTTGGCCAAGACAGAAATTCTGCAGCACAGGCTATTACTAGGCATTTTTCACACTTGTTGCCTATGTGCTGATTCTTGTACTATTATTTTCCAAAATTGATTATTCAATAGAGTAAGTCCCCAACTTATGAAGGTGAATGAATATGTGTTGTCAACCATAGCCTTCCCTTTCCAGTCAACCTCATGGATATCAAGTATTTTATACTAGTTGAGGAAAGAAGGGGACGAGACAATATAATGATAGAAATTACAGTGATTGTATTTAGTTAAATGCAAATTTAGTACATGTATGTATACATACATATATACACACACACACATATATATTTACATACACACCATACCTCAATGGTATTTGAATACACTGAAAATCTTCCTATCTCTATTCTGACTCTTTTCTCTTTCCTTTCACACAAAACTATTGTGAGGCAGATCTTTATCCAGAATGTGGAAGCTATTGTCCAATTGAATGGAAATAGAACAATTCATCTTGAAAATCTTGAAGCATATCTGCAATTATGTCAACTGCTATTGCACTATGAACAACAAAATTACTACTTATGCCAAAAAAAAAAAAAAAAGTTACCAAGAGGAGGTTAGCAACAAACGGACAAGCCCAACATATAAACAGCTGCGGGGCAGACTCAAACCATAGCACATGTCTCATGACTTTATGAAGAGAAATAATCTAAACTGAGGGTGTGAGGGTTGGATGCTCCAACTCATTTCCCATTGGGGTAAACAAGGTGCTATTCACCATGCAATCAGACAGGACTTATTCTAAAATACCTCTGTGGGAAGAATTAACAATACGTAAGATATGTGATTTCACCCTGACTTTTAACAGGAGATATTGACTTTGTCTTTAACTTCCTACGGATTCTCCAAGCTTTTCTATTCTAGGAGTAAAGAAGTCCCTAGAAGAGAAGGAAAATTGAGGAAAGTTGATAGTCCACAGAACTTTGATTCTCCTGAGCTTTGACTTTCTTACCTATCTGAAATATCATGCATTTCAGCTGACATTCTGAAATAGTTCTTTTGGTTCTATAGGCACATAAAAAATCATTTGGTTATTTTATGGCCTCCTTATTAGAAGAACTTTGTGCCAAATTTGCAAGTCCAGGACCTTATACATTTCAGCTGTGAAACCTTGGGCAGTTTCATAACTTCTCTAAGCCTCAGTTTCCTTATCTGTAAAAAGAGGATAATAATAGTACCTACTTCATAGAGATTTTGTAAGGTTAAATCATCTCATAAATGTAAATCACTTGTAATGGTGCCTGGCACATAATCAGCACTTACATAGCTTACATAGCACAGAATCACCACTTGAAGTATACACACTGACCAGTGGGATTTCTATTAAAAAGTTTGGGTGGCATTAGACATAAAAATTGACAATGAAGTTCTCTAGGCTATTTGGCAGAGTTAGGGGGCAAAGTTGCCATTATATCAAGTATACAGTAAATAGTATGGAAACTATTGTATTTAAAATCATTGTGTCTTCATTATAAAAGGGTTATTCATTTGCACTCAATTTTTATTTGCGCCTTTAAAATATGGAGTGCACTTAAAATACTGTCTAGGATTGTTTATATCCTAAAGATAATTATTAAACAAGGAAAGTGAAGATAAGACACATTGTTAGCAATCTTTCTTGCACGTCCCATGGTCGTATTTTCTTGGGGTCCAGCAGAAATATTATAGAATAAAAATGCACAGAACAATCTGACAGGTAGCTCCCTTAGCACCCCTCATCCTTTCTTGCTGACTCTATTTGGGAATCCCCAGGAAAGAAGACATGCCCATGAGATCTCAGCAGATCTGTCTCACTACTTTACCTACTAGTCTGCTTCCTACTATATACCATCAAAATGGAAAACTAATGAATTCAAAAACCTTTGGCTACTGCATCCCACATGGATTTGAATCTGCACATTCTGTTATTTTTGCTAACATTAGCACACAATCTAAGGTTGCTCTAGTTTTGATTTCAAAATTTACTGGACCAACTTACTTATTTTTCTAATAGGATCAATGATAATGAAATTTAGTCTCTTTTGCTCAATGATTTGGGCATTTCAATCTAGAAAGGATTACAAACTTTTTAAAGAAATACACTAAACATCGTCATTGGCCATGCTTGCTAAGATGTTGACATCAAATATAGGATCTTTGTAGAATCAGCAATCTAAATCTATCACTTTTGGATGTGACAGCCAATATTTGTAGGGCCCTATTTGTTATGTTCAACTTTTAATTGCTTTTAATAGAACATGTAAGTTGTTTCATGAAGTAGATCAACAGAATCAGCATGAATAAAGACTGATATTCAATTCAGTAAATATTTATTGAAGTAAATTGTGGGAAAATTACAGCCTCTGCTCTCTCTTCCCTCAAAAAAAGCATCTGTTTAAGAACACTGAGTGATAAAAGAATTAAGGAATATCTGGCAAAACAAGTGATATCTGATAAATCTTCAGTTTTGGAATTCGTTTTGATCTCTTTTAGGAGTTTGACAAGTCATCCTTAGATTCATCTCACCAAGTCCCAGTGTGTGGACAATTCTACATATTTATGTAATAAATAATTAGGTGGAATGTGATTCCAGAGAGGGCAAACAGAATGAAGTAGAAACCAACATTTTTTTCCTTGAGTGTTCTCTTTTATAAAAACTGTGAGCTATGCAATCATGGTTCTAGATTTCATGATCATGATTTTTGCAACAGACCAAAGAGCTTTTTACACAAACAATTATCCAGTATTAACAGATGCACCCAATTTTAAAAAAACATAAACAGTTATGTACAAAACATATACCTACTTGCTTACAAAGGCAGAAGCTAGCATACTTTACTTAGACTGAAAGGCATCAATATTATTCTGGTTTCTCTTCATCCATTACTTTAATCATATCAAGTGAATAATAAATATGAGGCAATCTACTGTCTGCTAGGGATAAAGGTAAGTGGTTACTACCTCCAAGAAATCGACAGTTTAGTAGTCTAGGATACAAGTACAGAAATAAAAGTTTGGCAGGGCTATATGAAAACACATGTAGGATCTTGTGGTCTCACAAAGGAATAAGTGATAATTGGTTTAAAAACAATTTTGTTGAAAATAAAACAAACTAGTTTGATTCTTGTCATCATTTACCATTTCACAATGCATATATATATATATATATATATATAACAACATCAAGTTATGCAACTTAAATATATACAATTTCTATTTGTCAATTATATCTCAATAAACCTGGAAAAAAGTCTTGTTATCATAAAAAAAATTGAGTGGATATTCAGTGAAATAACAAATTGATCAGAAATAAACATTCTCGATTATTGCTTTTTAATATAATGTTGGTAGTTTTGTTGCACATGAGAGCAGTATCAAAAATTTGTTATTAGTATTTAGGCATATTTTTTTACTATTTCCAAGAATTAGAAATAATTAAATAAAAAGAAGAAGTTACTTAGGAGCAAGGAGGGAGTCAGTCTTAAATCCATTTGGGGTAAGTAGGGGCATAAGTAGGACATGGTTATCAGAGGCCTCCTAGAAATGATGTTTAAGTTAAATTTTAAAGGACAGCTGAGTGCTTTCCAGGTAGAGGAGTGGGGATGGAGAATATTTTAGGCAGAGGGAGTTGCTCTTTGTCCAATTCAATGCATTTTTCCTTGTGTTGTACTTTGTTTGCCTGCCCTGAAACACGTGGCCTGAGCACACCTATGTTTGGTTCAGGGCAGCCAATAGCCTCAAGTGGGGTTGGGCTGAGCATGGGTGGCTGCGATCAAGGCTGCAGAGGTGAGAGAATGGGGCCAGAACAATAGGAGAGCTGGAGTAGCTGGGTGTCAGAGCAGTAGGGGGTGTACCAGATCCTGCAGGTAGGCTGGAGGGATGAATTCTGATAACTTTGAGGCTGTGTTACTACAGCGACACTGTTATGGAGATACTAAGCACTGGAAATATTAGTGAGAGGAAGTTGAACCGGGTCTTTGGTTAAACTCTTCTGGAAGACTGAAGTAGATCTGGGTTATAAGTGCCCACTGATCACCAGCAGGGACAGAAGAAAACTTTCGCTGGAGGAATGCTTCCCCAAGTTAAGGCTGTAGGACTTTCACAGAAAAATATCAAAATATGAATTCATATACAGAAATTACTAAATACACTAGAAAGTAGGCCATGTGAAGGACAGTCAATGGAAAGAATAAACAATAGATTTGAACCTCTATGAACTGCTAAGTTTGAAACATTTAACAAAATAAAGGATGCAACTGAAAGATGAACAAACAACAAAAGACAAGCAAATATGGTAATTTTAAAAAGCTGGACTTCTAGAAATAAACAATTGTAAGTGTTGTAATTCAAAAAAACTTAATGGATGGGTAAAAATAACAGATTAAACAAAATTAAGGAAAGTAAATGAGCTGAAAAAATAATCTGAAAAATCTATCTAGAATGTTGCAGAGATGATGAAATGAAATGTGGTATCAACGTTGAAAGATATAGAAGGTAAAAATAGAAGGTCTTACATATGTTCAATAAGAATTTGAAAAAAGAGATTTGAGAGAATGGAGGAGAGGCAATATATAACAAAGTAGCAAGTATTAATTTTCCAAAACTAATAAAAATTATGACAACACACTTTCAAAGAGCACAACAGAGCTCCAGCAGGATAAAGAAAAAGAAATCCGTCTTAAAAGCATCATAATACATTTTCAGAATATTAAGACAAGGAGAAAATACAGAAAGTAACCCGAGGGAAAGGGTAGATCACCTGCCCAGGAACAACAATTATAATGACAGCAGTGTTCTCCACAGTGAAAAATGGGAGCCAGAAGACTGTGGAATAATGTTTTAAAAATGCTGACAGATAACTGTCAACCTGTACTCCTCTTCTCCTCCTCCCACAAAAAAAACACAAAAACATCTTTGAAGAATGAGGGCAAAATACAGTCTTTTACAGATGCAAGAGAACTTACAAAAATTCAAGGGAATTTACTACCAAAGAATCCACTCTACAGGAACTCATGAAGACTACATTTTAAGAAAAAAGAGACTGATCTCAGAAGGATGGTCTAGACACAAAAATAGTGAGAATGTAAATGATAAACAGAAACGTAAATATTGTGTAAAGTAAAATAACACCATATATTTTATGGTGCTATAAAATACACAGAGCTAAAATATTGGACAAGTTTATAATTTCAGTGGAGGAAAACCAGTTACTTTAAAGGTCTGTATCATTCACAAGGGGTTCAAGACATTTTTAATTTTTAGACTTTGTTAAGTTAAATATGCATAATAGAATTTCAAACAGAACAATTAAAAATAGAAATAGAGCCAGTAGTGAGCCGGTAAATGTATAACAATTGGCTCTCTGAAGACAAAGCCCTAATTTGTGGCATTTGCCAATTTCCATGGTGTAAATACTCCCACTGTGAATGATTTCAAGCTACCAACATGAAGTCACTGAGCTTCATATTGAGCAAAGGAACAGAAGTGAAAGGAAAGGACTCAGAAAGGATACCTAGAAGGACATGCCAATGAGATCAAAGGAAAACCAAGAGAGTACTGTTTTCTGAAAGCTAAGTTAATAAAGTGTTTCAAGAAGGGAGGGAGTGATCATATTAACAGAGAATATTAGTACTCACTAAATACCCATGTTTATTTCATTGATATGAACCTCCTTATGTTAGGTTGGTGCTATGTGACTAGATTCTGGCTAATGGGGTGGATATCATAGTCCTTCCTGACCTTAATTAATTAGAAAGAACCAAGGTCCAATCTAATGAAATAGAAGATTCCTCCCAGGTTAGCAAAGTCACATAAGACTCCAACAGATATCTTATTATGTCTACTGTGTCCTGGGCACAGTGCTATGCCCAAGGAATAAAACAGTGAGTAAACAGGAATTTTGAAATGATTATGTAGCAGTTATACTCTTGTTTCAAGTGTTTTCAAGTCACAAGACCATGTAGCTCAGTTCTATAAACAACTACTTTCACACTGGCATATTCCCAAAGGAGCATTCTTTATGGATACTAGAGTACAGCAATACATGTATGTCCCCTCACTTATTCCTTCTGTACATCAAGCAAACATAGCCCTAGGCACTGAAGTATAGCCCCAAACTTCTCTAGAAACTAATTTCTTCGGGGTTGAAGGCCATTGATCTCTACTGCATTTTTGTTTTGCTGTAGTCAGTCACATTGTACTTCAGTGCTGGCAATGTGGCTCGGTCCTGTATTAGGTGAGATAAAAACACAAATACACTTGCACATTAATACATGAACATAAACATACACAAAATTTCAATGGCCTCAAGTCACATAAAAATAGATTCATATTCATTAGTGTAGTGTATGAGTTATGGAATGGACCCACCCAGAGTGTAGGCTGATCAGAATGGTGTCTGTATAGTTTACCAAATTCCACATGACAAGAGCTAGAGGAAATCTGAGAGATCATTTAATCCAGTGTTTATCAAACATTTTTCTAGACACAATACATAGAACTATATTTTAAGACACACACATGCACACACAAAAACAGAAAGACACACATACACACACACACCCCCCCCTAATTGAAAGAAAAGTCTCAGGAAAGAATATACCATGCAGAATAGGACTCCAGTCTGCTGGCTGAGTCAGAGCCCGGCTGGGACAGGCAGGGCATATGATGTAAGGGAGAACCAGCACCCCTTTCTCATCAGGCACCCCTACACCCACACTAGGTCTCTCCTGACGAACTGAGGTGGACGATAACCTCACAGTGCACTTAAAGGGCAGGACAACTGCCAACATCCTATACAATGGACTGTGGAGCTGTGCCTGGGTGGCAATGTCTACAGCTTGTGCCACCTTGGCTGGGTTTTCTTCTAGAAGAAGTGAGATCAAGAAGCTTGGTGGACCTGGGGAAGTTGTAAAAACATCAATGAATGCTGGCTTCTGTGAACACCAATTAAAAAAAAAAAAAATGAAACAGTGTGGTATTTTCTATCCTGTCCTGTCCTAACCTATCTTGTCCTATGTTTCGTCACATCCCATCCCATCCCATCCCATCCCATCCCATCCCATCCCATCCCAACCTATTCCCTACCTTATCCCTTATCTTATCCTCTTTCCTTTCCAAACATTGCCTGTTGCAACTGGCTAAACTGACTTTATGTCCTACGAATGGCCCCAACTCACAGTGTGAAAATACTATTTTAGACCAACGCCCTAATGTAATGGAAGAGAAAAATGAAGCTTAGCGACAACAAAGAGCTTTTCAAGGTCACAGTTATTGCAGAGCTAGGACGAGAGCCCAGGTCCCCTGGTCCAGAGGGTTTTGTTCTTATTGGAGGGCTATCTGCACCTCTCTTTGAATCTCTTAGAATAGGGAGATAAGGAGAAGAAGGAAACAAAAATTGATGGCTATGCCCTGCCTTCTCCTTTCTGCTTATCCCTGGTCAAGGTTGCCAGAGAATTCAGGCCCTTCAGAGCCAGTTGAGATGTGCTGAATGCTAAGTGATTCCTCATCTGATTCCTTGCTCCAGGAATACAGGGACTTGAAGACAGACTACATTTTTCCTAAGCGAGACAATTTGGTCTCAAGGGAAACCAAACTGTAGCACAGAATGTGAGGTGAGTTTGCCCTTGCCCTTTCATTTATCTTCCTTTAATCAAACAGACTAAACGTTTTCATTGGAAAAGAGAAGATTGTTATCCTTGGCTTTCTTGTGCCTCCAGCAGTATTTTTCTTAGGAATGTGTTAATAGCTGTAAAAATTTTAACACGTCTTCAAGTGCCTCTCATGTTAGGAGATTCTTCTTAGTTGTGGGAAAAGTTGTTGTCAGATTGCCTGGTATTTAAGTGAAATCAAAATGTTTCTGACAGGCTGATTATGCTCTTTCTTCAAATGCCCTGTCTTTTCAGAGTATGCAGCCAGAAGCTTCAGAGGGAGAGACATTTTTCTTGCCAACCCCAATTCCTTCAGTCCTCAATCACTCCCCAGAAAGTTGGGCTCAAAAGACTGTTAACTTCAGGAAAAGTTAGGAAAAGATTTGGGTGTTTTCATTTCAAGATAGTGTGGTGTTTGGCCCTTTTGTAAAGAGGTTCTTTGCTCTGGTCACCAAACTTCTTTACCTGTATGTTTTGTTTGAAGAAACGAGAACATTTAAGTAACAAATACGTAGTGTGTTATGTAGAAGGCAGTTCCAGAAGTTGAGAGCCAAGTGTGCAAATATAGGAGGAAGATTCCTAAAAATTGCTATTACAGTTTTTGTTACCCCAAAATTTATTAAGTATTTAATGCCAATAAAAGATAGAGGAAAGGAGGAACATGAATTCATCTAAGATTATACTCCTGAGTGTTATATTGAAAGAGAAAACTGGCTCTGAAAGTGGGATACCCTTGCTTTGAGAGAAAAATTAAGCAAAGCCCTTCTTCCCTTATCTGCCTTGCTGAGTTTTCTCTATAATGTTTCCTGTTTGAGTGTCCACATGCTTCCTAACACCTCCCCTTTGTTTCTTGTTCTAGAAGAGAGTAACAATAGGATGGAATGCATAAAATCCTTCCCCAGAGCAAGCTTCTCCCACTTATTGAAAGGCTTTATTTTTATATAGCCTCTGGAAGCCAGACAAAGTATCACTTAGAAAGCGAGGCTCACAGGGCAGCTCTGGAGAGATCTGAGGGCTGTGTTCATAAGCTCAGAAAGAACAAAGTTTATGCTTTAGGCCGCTAGACCGTAAGCTCTTTGAGTTCAGTTTTTATCTTCATTGTATTTCAAGAACTGTGCAAGTATCTGGTACCTGGAATATGCTCAATGAATGTTTGAATAAAGATTAAAAACCCTGAATGGATTGATATGGATCTGAATCTTTTTTATATCTCCAGCTCTGTTCTAATGGATGGCTTTTCCTGGAGCTGTATAAATAGACAGCTTGGAAAGTGGATTTCATTTTCTAAGCCAGGGAGCGGGTTACACATAGAGATGGACATCAGTGCTTTCTATTTCAAGAATAAAGGTAAGTCCAAAGAAAGAAAAGCACCTCTAAATCAAGTGTTTATATTCTAATCAAGAGGTGAAGTTCGGTGCATGGGATCTTGGTTCATTTGGTATCCCTAAGTGATACAGAAACAAACAAAAGTTAATGTGTATTTTAAAAAGACTTTCATGCATCCACTAGTTTCCTTACAACCTGCCTCCAGAGCCTATTACAGTAACTTCTGTGGCCTTAGGCAGGCCAGGAAATAGTTTTAATTTGCTGAGGCCCTAAATTATAGACTATGTATTTGCAACTGTTTTGAACTAGTCAGCAAAGTAATAGTTTTCAACAGGTTTTAAAGGAGGCATTTCAGTTCACAAGTTAGTGTTTTAGGTTATGTTGTTGCAAAATAAAATGAAATTTAGGTTTTTCTTCTCCTGAGGAGTGGTGTAATTGAGCAGCATCCAAGAAAAGTGAATAGTGCTCATTCTGTATTAAATTGCTCATCAGAACACATAATTTTTTCTTTTACTTTTTACATTTTTTTTTGGCAACTATCAGTTGTAGCAGGTACTCAAACTGGCGCAATAAATTATCAGGGCTTTATCACAGTCAGGAGTAAACAAGTGTTCTCCATGAGATATATATTAGGGTAAATTATTCTCTCAAGAGCTGGAATCCTGTTATAAATACATATGGTGCTGACATGTATTAGTACATACGGTGCTGATAATCATCAAGGTGCTAATAAATGTACAACCAGAACAAACATTAATTAGATTGTAATACTTTAAATTCAATAATTAAATGTTATGTGCTAGATATTTCAGTTTCATCTGAGCCCTTTGTCACATCAGTGTACAGTATACTCCTAAGTATTTTAAAACTTTGCTGTCACTGAAATTCATCTTTATGTTCCATCATCTCATGTTTTTTAGTGCCTAATAAGTGTTTGTTGAACATATGAATGGAGATCTGTGTTTTCTTCAGCTATGTATTGGAGATTTGCTCCTCTTAAAACTATTCCTGCAATTCCAGGCATTTCCACCAGGGGAACAAAAGAGCTGCTGTAGTTTGGCTAACCCTGGAGGAGCATAACTAAGAAGGGAAGTAATGGTAACACGTTATTATTTTTTGGAAGAATCTAGCTACTCATTAATATATTCCTACAAATTAGATATGTTGGTAGGTAAGGGGTGAAATAAACACAAAAAGATCTGTATTAAGATTTTAAAAAATGTTTGAACATAATATGTTAACTCTTACTCAAGTAGTACAATAACCACTAACTTTTATTCTGCTTTCTTCATTTTCCTCTCCAGATACTTAACAAAACAAGCCCTAGCTCTAATTTCTTTACAAACAGATTATTCTTAGATTATTCACAGGTCACTTTTAGCTTTAAAACTAAAACCCCTCCAGCAATTTTCCCCTGTTGTGTTACAAGATCTGTTGCTTCCCAATTACTTATTTAAGGATGTTTCCTATGGATGCTGATTTCCCCACTCAGCCTCTGCTTTCAGACTTTCTACTCATCTCTATTCATTCCCTCCAAAAGGAAGTACAATGTGTTTGTTTTTAATAATGTTCTAGACTTTCAAGATAATATTAAAAGTGATAGCCTTTGTTAAGCTTGGGAACTATGTCTTCTTAATATAATTTAAAGGGAAAAAATCTCTGACTAAACATTATTTTTTCAATGCATAATTCCTAAAGTGATATAATGAAAGAGCTTTAATAGATCCTCTAGCACTATCTACTTGCTGTTTTGTTGTAGATTATCCAAATCAGTTTTGGACTGAATAAATAAGATGGTTTTACTTTCTAGTTTCTATATCAGGCGTTAGTCATAATATTATTTTGTTCTATAATAAGCCAAGTATAAAAAGCTTTTCCCATGGGTCCCAGCTTCAGTTAGTCACAATATCACTGAACCTTAGTTTAAAATGTTTGTTTAAAGTGCCTACAATGTCTCAGGTGCTACATTAACATTAAAGTCTGGGAATACAGTGATAAACAGGAAGACAAAGTTCTGAGTCCCACGGAACTTGAATCTAGTGGAAATTAAGTAACAGAAAAATGGGAATAATACCAACCTCACAGTTAAGTTTTAAGGATTAAAGTGAGATAATTTATATGAAATTGCTTTGCAAGCTCTGTAACATTAAATATTAGATATTATATTAACTTGCATGACTTTTAGAAGAATCTAATGGTGAAAAGAAATGTGAGTATATGTGTTATATACTTATTTAAAAGATGAAACTGATCCTTAGAGAGGTGTTATGATCTGCCGCAGGCTACACTACTTGAAGTGGTACCACTGGGTTTGAGCCTAGGTTCTTCAACACCGGCATTCAGGCTTTCTCACATTCTCTGAACATTTAGGACTCTGTAACCTATTCTATCAATCTTTACTGGTTAACTAAACATGCATACATTTCATTCTTACTTATGTACATGTGCTGCACATACTTTGTTGTTTTGGCAAAGCAGTCTACTTCCAGAGGCTGCATCTTCTAGAAGCAGACTGGGTACTGTCCATGCTCATGGGCTCTTTGTTTTATAATTTGTCAAGTGGATATGATAGATTTATAGTCCAAATTGGGTTCATGTAGTAAAAATCAATTGCTGTTCTCTATGTTTCAAAATATTCAGAGCATAGTTGGAGTGCCTACTGCATACAAAACTCTGGGTTAGGTGATTTTGGTGGGGGGGTTACAAAACAAATAATATCGTTTTCTTTTCTTATTGTATTTACTAGGACTTCTTTTGTTTCTGTGTTTTACAATAAATAACAGATATCCTTATATTCTTCTTGACTTTAATGACAATATTTCTAAAATATTCCTATTACCCATGTTGTTTGATATGCTGCTTTGGATAGATTGTCTTTGTCATGTTAAGGACATTCCCATTTATTCCTATTTTTTTTTTCCTTTTTTTTTGAGACGGAGTCTTGCTCTGTCGCCCAGGCAGGAGTGCAGTGGTGCAATCTCGGCTCACTGCAAGCTCCACCTCCCGGGTTCATGCCATTCTCCTGCCTCAGCCTCCTGAGTAGCTAGGACTACAGGCGCCCGCCCCGACGCCCGGCTAAATTTTTGGATTTGTAGTAGAGACAGAGTTTCACCGCGTTAGCCAGGATGGTCTCAATCTCCTGCCCTCGTGATCCCCTTGTCTTGGCCTCCCAAAGTGCTAGGATTACAGGCGTGAGCCACTGCGCCTAGCCCATTTATTCCTATTTTTAGAAGTTTTTTTTAAACTATAAATATATGGTGAAACTTATTGAATATTTTATCTATTAAATTAAAATAATTTATGATTTTCTCTTTTATTCCAATAATGTACCAAATATCTTGATTGATTTTCTCATGTTAAACTTTGAGTTATTGGAATTCTTTCTAATATC
Source organism: Theropithecus gelada (assembly GCF_003255815.1). Classification (NCBI taxonomy): domain Eukaryota; kingdom Metazoa; phylum Chordata; class Mammalia; order Primates; family Cercopithecidae; genus Theropithecus; species Theropithecus gelada. Next base: position 83,672,101 of record NC_037671.1, on the reverse strand, counting down.
CTGGTGGGTTAGTTACATAAATTTTTTTTTAGATATGTGTTAGAGTTCTCTAGAGGGACAGGACTAATTGGATAGAAGAAAATACTAAGAGGAGTTTATTAAGGAATGTTAACTCACATGATCACAAGGTGAAGTCCCACAATAGGCCATCTGCAAGCTGAGAAGGAAGCCAGTCTTAGTCTCAAAACTTCAAAGTAGGAAAGCTGGCAGTGCAGCCATCAGTCTGTGGCCAAGGGCCCCTGAGCCCCTGGGAAACCACTGGTATAGGTCCAAGAGTCTAAAAGTTTAAGAACTTGGAGTCTAGTGTTCAAGAGCAGGAAGCATCCAGCATGGGAGAAAGATGGAGTTCAGAAGGCTTAGCCAGTCTAGTCCTTCCACATTCTTCTGCCTGCTTTTATCCTCACCACGCAGACAACTGATTAAGTGGTGCCCACACAGGTTGAGAGTGGGTCTGTTTCTCCTAGTCCATTGATTCAAATGTTAATCTCCTTTGGGAACACCCTCACAGACACACCCAGGAACAATACTTTGCTTCCTTCAATCCAATCAATTTGGCAATATTAAACATCACAGAATTCTTATACCTAAATTCACAAGTTAAATTGACCTATATTTTCATCTCTGAATTTGCCTTTATTTTGTTTTGGAATAAAAATTTCATCTTAAAATAAATTTCGTACTACTTTCACAAACTAAATCAGGCAGAGTTCCTTGTTCTCCCTTACATTTTACAATAATTTCTATAAAATAAGGAGTTTGTATTTCTTAAAAGTGTGGTAGAACTCATCTTTTAAATTAAATGGACCTCTATTAGTGGTGGGGAGACAAAATGTTATTATTATTTTAACTTTCATAGACATTATTGGTCTATTCAAGTTTAAAATTTCTTCTTGTGCCAGTTGTGGTACGGTTTTTTCAGAAATGTATCACATTTTCCCTGGACTTTCCTATTTATTGCCATGCGGTTATTCACAACATTCTTTTATGATTTTAAAGTCCCTATAGTTTACTTCCCTATTTTATTATACATTTGTTTATTCACACCTTTTGGTCTCTTTGAGGTATTAGTCAGTCTTATCCGAAGTTTACCCTATATCCTATTTAGGAACCAGATTCAGTTTATTGTTGTTGCTTATTTCATTAATTATTATTATTTTCTTTTTGTATTCTCCCTTCTTTATTTTTATTTATTTATTTTTTTTTGTAGGATGGCTTTTGTGGGGATGGTTTATCTTATTGCTCTTTTTGTGGCTTCCATGTTGAAGTTTGAGCTTATTCATGATGTTACAGTAGGTAGTTCAGACATGAGGAGGGCAGGAGAAGCCTCCCACCCACCAGGGATGTTAGGTGACCATCAGGTGATGGTCAGGCTGTTGTTAAACTGTCTCTCTAAACTATTAATTGCTCTCAGCCAGCAACAGGGAAAGGCAGTCTCCCAAAAGAAAGAAACACCTGAAACTGGTGATCAGCAGCTTCCGAATAAGATCTCAGGAGTTGGGCAAGTGGGCTCAAGCATGTGCATTAAGAGGCCAAATGTCAGAGTTTAACTGGTATCTGACCTTCTCTAGGAATGCTGGACTGGTGAGGGAAAAACGCCTCAAGTGAGCATATGCACAACTTCAGTAAACACACTGCACATGGGCCCCTTCCAAGTGCTGGCAGGCCGCTGTGCATGCAGACAGGCCACCCCAAGGAAAGAATTAGGAGAGTAGCAATGCAACCCGGGAAGCATGCCAATGTATAAAACTCCAAGTCAAGTATCAAACGTCAAACCACACACTTGAATCTCTCAGGTCACCCACTTGGCCCTTTTCCAAGCGTACTTTACTTTCGTTCCTGCTCTAAAACTTTTTAATAAAGTTTCACTCTTGCTCTAAATTTTGCCTCAGTCCCTCCCTCTGCCTTATGCCCTTCATCAAGTTCTTTCTTCTGAGGAGACTAGAATTGAGATTGCTGCAGACCTGTATGATTCACTGCTACTAACAATGATAAAAGCATTTGGATGTTTAAATTTTTTGTTTCCCACAAGTTTTGATACGTAGTAATTTCTTGTCTTTTAGTTCTTCATATTTCATATTTTCCTTGTGATGTCCTTTTTAACCTAAGATTTATATTGTATTTTTTTCTAAGTTTCTGGACATATGGGGGTATTTTAGTTATTCTTTTGTTATCGCAACAGGTTTGTTGCCTGATGTACAGCAAGTAAATACACCGAGACACAGGCACACAGAAAGAGGTTTAATGGTAAACAGCTGTATGAGGAGAAGGGAGGAAACCCCAAATGTGCCACTATGAGGAGTCTGGGACTAGGGATTTTAAAGGGTCTGAAAGAGTAGTGGGTCAAGGTATGGGGACTGTTGATTGGTTGAAGAGTGCAAAATGAAGTTATGGGATGGGAGATGGAGGACCTGCATTCTCATGCTGATTGGGTTCTTCTGTGAGGGTCTTCAAACTGGTTGATGTCAGCCATTCTGCTGGAATTCAGGATCTGAAAAGCATCATAAGCAATTCTTAAATAAAAGCTTTGTGATTCTAAGGTGAGATCTATATGTAGGAACAATGGAGATGCACATGGTCAGTATGTAGTGCTCTGTGTCTTCTGGTTAGTCAACAGCTATAAGGGAGTAAGACAAAGTGCAACCTGCTTAATACTTATCATATGTCTGTCCAGAATCTGTAATTCTTGTTAATCTTGTAAGGATGGTTTCACTTTGTTCTTGATTTTTAATTTCGTTGCATTAGTGTCCAAGAATATAGTCTGTATGAACTTTATGACCTCAATCTTGCATAATTTATTTAGGCTTCACATGTTTTCCTGCACAATTTTGTGAATGTTTTATTCTCAGTAAGAATATGTTTTTCTGTTTATTAGTTGTTTAACTTTGTAATGATGTGACTGAGATCTTTTATTTTCTTTATTTACTTGATCTGTCAGATTCTGAGAGGGATGTGTTGAACTTCCTAATCTCTGGGTTAATTAATTAATTCTTTTCCATAATTCTAGCACATACATACACACACATATGTATAGATATGCTATCTTTTATATTTTTGTATTATTGAGTTATTTTTCTTTCCTGAGTACATAACACTTTATACCTTACGTGTATATTATCTTAAACTCTACTCTTTTGTTTTGTTTTGTTTTGAGACGGAGTCTCAGTCTGTCATGCAAGCTAGAGTCCAGTGGCACAGCAATCTCAGCTCACTGCAATCTCGCCCCGCCCCCTCCGGGTTCAAATGATTCTCCTGCCTCAGCCTCCTGAGTAGCTGGGCATATGCCACCATGTCCAGCTATTTTTTTTTTTTTTTTTTGTATTTTTAGTAGAGACGGGGTTTCACCATGTTGGCCAGGCTGGTCTTGAACTCCTGACCTCAGCTGATTTGCCCTCCTCAACCTTCCAAAGTGCTGGGATTACAGGCGTGAACCACCCACCGTGCCCAGCTAACTCTACTCTTTTGATGTTAAAATAACTAACTCTGATTTTTTTTCTGGCCAATATTGGCCACTAACATTTATTAGATTGCTGTAGTCTAATAAATGAAAATTAGAAATTTGTGTTATCTTGTGTATAAATCCCTCTTTTCTGTTTCATTTTAAAAATTTTCTATATTCGAATGTACTATTTGATGAATTTTGACAAATGTATATACCTGTGTAATTGCAATCCCAATTAAGATATAGAACTTTTATTTCACTCCCCTAAAGTTCTCTCATACCCCTCTGTAATCAATCCATTTCTCACCCTACCCCACCCTAATTCTACCAAACTGATCTGATTTGTATCACTAAAGATTGTATTAGCCTGTTCTAGAACTTCATATAAATGGGATAATCCATTCCATTCTCTTGCACCTGGCTTCTATCTGCTCAACATAACATTTTTGTTATACATCCTATGAACATGTATAGTACATTCCTTGAATGTAGTCTATAGAGGAAAATTGTTGCATTACATTTTATTATATTGCATTAAATGTAATTTAAAAAATACATTTAATTTTTTAATGTATTTAGCCAGAAATCAATAAAAGTCAAATACAGTCATGCACCACATAACAACATTTTGGTCCATGATGGACCACATATATGATGGTGGTCCTGTAAGATTATGATGGAGCATATATAGAAATTTGATATATGACACTTGATGCTAGCATTGCAGATTGAGTAGAGGAAATGGTTAATATTTAGTGATGGTGCTGGGGCATTTGATTTTCCATATAAAAAATATAAATAAAAGTATATCATCCAGGTTTGTTTAAGTGTGTCTGTGATGTTAGCACAATGATGAAGTCACCTAACAACACATTTCTCAAAATGTATACCTGTCATTAAACGATGCATGATTGATACTAAATTATGTGAGTGACCAGCTTATTTAGTATTTTCAACCCATACATATTTGGAGGTCTGCACATTGTTCAAATAAATGTTTTCTAAATACTACATGATATAGAAAGAGACATGGATTTTAGAATACACAGGCCTGGGTTAAGATCCTAGCTCAGCTGCATAAGCTGGGTGACCAAGGCTAGTGGCTTACCTCTAGTAGCTATAGGATAATAATACATACTGGCAAGTATATTGTTAGGTTAAATGAAATAATATTCGAACGGAAGTTGACACATATTTGGTGTAAAATAGCATTATGTTGAATTAAAATATACTTAAAAATTTCTCTAATACTTGTGTTTGTTAAATTAAAAGAAATTACATTTTATTACTCTAAAGATGGATGATCACTAAAACTAGGTTGTAAATATGTTTCTAAATAGTAGACCTTGAGAAATTGATAGTTTGAAATTGGAGCATATTAATTTCCTGTGTATAAACGGGCCTTTATAAAGTACTGAATACCAATTTATTCTAAAAAGTAATTAGACATTTGAAAACTATTGTTTGTACTGTTAATTTGCTTAGCAAACCTTTCCCCATGTATTTGTAGTGATAATTCTCAGCTTTGCCTTTGTACAGATGATACTGATGAGAGTGTATCATTGAGCTTTTACCACTTTGGTAACTTGAAGTGTCCACGTGGGACTAGTTGTTCATATATTGTAAAAAGCGATGGTATTTCCTTGGCAAAGAAGGTGTTAAAACATATGAGAACATTGTAGATTTCTACCTGTTAGAAATCTAGTTTTTTTTCTTCTGTCCCAACACACTTACTCCTCTTTCCTCAACCAACCAATTGACTGGTTACTTTGGCACTAATAAAATAACGATACCGATAATAATAATAGCTAATAAGTTTTGAGCACCTGTTATGTTCCAGTCATTATTCAAAGAATATTTTACATACCGTATTCCACTGAATTACTGAAAAATGCTAAGCAGCAGGTACTAACAGTATCTCTATTTTCTGGAAGACACAATTGAGGCATAAGGAGATGCAATAATTTACCCACGGTTGGACAACTTGTATCAGAGCCTTGACTTATGATAACAATAGCTAATACTTGTTGAGAACTTACTATATGCACTAAGTGTTTCATTCGTTAACTTTTTAAAAATCATCTCAACAACCCTATGACACAGATACTATTTTACAAATGATGAGATTGAGGCAGAAAAGGGTTATATAATTTAACGATATTACATAGCTCGTAAGTGAAGAAGTTGGGATCAGGCTGGGTCCAGAACATGTGCTTTATTACCCCTTAGTATTATCTCTCAACCAGACAAAAATATTTATAAGTACTTAATGTGTGCACAGTATTCTGGGGATCATAGAAGAAACATAACTTTGTTTTCTTTATTCATGAACTTACTGTGTTGTAAGAGAAGTGAAAAGAAGACAAATAAAACCATTATGGGAAGGTATGAGTGCTGAACTCTTATTACAGAAACTAAAAGTAAAGGGTTTGGAGAAGAGAGAGATGGGTATGTTATTGGAACTCCGGAGTGGACCTTTAAGTACTCTCAGTGAATAGGAGGAAGGTGGAGAAAGGATACTTTGTAATGTGGAATAACCTATTAATTCTCCAAAAACAACATGTCTTTAATTAATTTCAGGGCTAAAACTCATTTATCTTGTTATTTTTCCTCATTAGGAGAAAAATCACCTTCTTAGTATTTTTATACCCCTTTCTAGTAAGATTAAATTAACTCTGTAAAGATTCTTGAAAATTTTCTAATTCTTTACTCCATCAGAGTAAAAATATTTAATGTCTTATGACATTAACTAGAAAAGCTAATTTCCTTTGCCTTTAATTTTGGCAATACTTTCCTTCATATAAATAATGATAGGAGGAATAAAAATTTCTTGTGACACTTTAAATGTAAATTTGATAAAAATGACATCTCTTTATGCATACAGAATATTTATATGTTTTGGATCAAAGATATTTTTGGCAGAAAAAAAAAGAGAATTAATAGATTGGTTTAATGGAGAGTCTGTCTGTTTATAAAGGCTTATATGAAAAGATGGGTTTTTCCTTTAATCGCACCAGTCGATAGATTCATTTAAAATAGACTAACTCAGTATGTCCAAAATGGAACTAATAATCCCACTCACCAAAGTTTTTCCTTTTCCCATGCTCCTTATCTCAGGTAGTTACATCTCAAATTGTCACCTCCTGCAACTCACCTGCCTCTGCTCCCTCATTCTCTTATGCCTATCAACCTCAGGGGCTGAAACTGCCTTTGATCCCTCACTCTTTCCTTTCTACCCATCAACCTCTGGGGCTGAACCTGCCCCTGCTCCCTCACTCTTTTCTTTATACCCATCAACTTTGTAGGGCTGAACCTGTCCCTCCTCCCCTACTCCTTCCTTTCTATCCATCAACCTTTGGGACTGAACCTACCCCTGCTCCCTCACTTCTTCCTTTCTACCCATCAACTTCCAGAACTGAACCTGCCCTTGCTCCCTTGCTCCTTCCTTTCTACCCATCAACCTCTGGGGTTGAACCTGCCCCTCCTCCCTCACGTCTTCCTTTCTACCCATCAACCTCAGGGGCTGAACCTGCTCCTGCTCCTTCACTCCTTCCTTTCTACCCGCCAACCTCTGGGGCTGAACCTGCCCCTGCTTCCTCACTCCTTCCATTCTAACCATCAACCTCTGGAGCTGAACCTGCCTCTCCTCCATCACTCCTTCATTTCTACTCATCACCCCATCAACTTCTGGAGCTGAACCTGCCTCTCCATACTCACTCCTTCCTTTCTACCCATCAACCTCTGGGGTTGAACCTGCACCTCTTCTCTCACTCTCCTGTACTTATTAACCACAGAGACCTGTTGATTTTTTTTTTTTTCAGATAATCTCAGAAATCACTCTCAAATATCTGTAGGAGCCTGGCAGATAAAATAAAACAGGCTGGGTTTGGTGGAAGGGCATGTGGTCAGGTGGGGAGTGTATGTTGTCTATAAAGAGCATATGCTTCTTACTGCCAGGCAAGGTATTGTTATGAGGATCATGTAGCTCAGTACTGCAAATCTCTATGTTTCTAAAGAGGAGGTGTAAATTTAGGTTTTGTGTAGTCTTTGGATTTTATGATGTTGTCAATGAATTCAAGTAAAAACCAACTCATATTGTATACTTCAAACAAGTCATTTAAGACAAAATTGGGTTTGTGGTGTTGTCAGTTTATGACATCTTTTCTAATACTATTCTTGTTCTCCATTCTCACAGCTGTTGTTCTAATTTAGGTCTGTAACATCTTGGTCTAAAATATTACAGCGTCTTCCTAACTGTTCTCCTTGACTCTAGTCTTGTTCCTGCCAAGCCCTCCTTTATCCTGACTCCTGACTGGGATTTCTAAAATACAAAGTTCATCAGATTATTCCACCTGTTTAAAAAAAAAAAAGAACAAAAAAAGCACTTTTGATGACTCTGGTACTTAGATTAATTCCAGACTCTTTGGCCAGGTGTTCCAGTCCCAAAATTCTATGGACCCACCCCAAATTCCTGGACTCTATCTCTGTGGTTTCCCCAGCTACAGCCTTGGTTCTACCACACAAGAACATTCAACATTCTCAGAACATGTCAGTTTCTTTGGGTATCACACATTCTGCACTCTCTATTGGGAACATCTCTCTCAAGTTCTGCTCATCTAGCTCAACTCAAGTATCATTTCCCTCTGAAACTCAGCTCAGGGTATAGTATATGTTCAATCAATAATTTTTGAATTAATGACCAGCCTATAGTCTTCTCTAAGACAGATGCATGTCATGCTAGTCAGAATTAGTCTCTTAATGTTTTTTCTTACTGTTAGCTTGGTACGTATCACCCAGATTATAGCTAGAGGTACAGTGTGCATGTTTATTACCCATGTTGAATTGTGATCTCTCTTTATCCACAGATCCTAGCACAATGCTTAACACATGATAATCAGCCAATGAAGCTTCTTAAATTGAAGTTATAATATCTTCTTACTAAAAGACATTACTGAGATTTTTTCTGTTTTAGATTTTTTTTATGCTCTAAGAGTTCAATGTAGAAAGACATGTAGAATGCTTTTTCTAGAAATTAAAAACTTTTATTCAAGAAAGGCTTGTCTGTGGCTGCCTATGGAATAATTATATTCCAAGGTCAAGTATTTTTAATAGTAATGCCCCAAATTATGTAGCATGCTTATCTAAGGACTTCAGGATCCTTTGTGAGCCTGTTCTAAGTAACCCATATATCAGTCCTCTGAGGTGAGTCAGATATAAATAAAGGCCCTGGAATATAGGAAAAGGCTGGATCTGGGTAACCCCTCAACATGTACCATTTCTGAATCAGTTCAAGCGAGTTGAGTGCATAAGAGAGAAAAAACAGAACTACTGAGTAGTGTGAGACTCATTTGGAAGAACTGCTGCTTGTATGAAACATTACTATCAAAAAGGGAGAGAGGGCATGGCATCTCCTCTCCATTATAAACAAGATTGAAAAATAAAAATCACAAATGGGCCTACACATAATCATATCTTAGTGCATTTGGTGAGTTAGGAAGGAATCATTTTCCTAAAATTTTAATAATAGGATTTTCCCCAATAATAGCTTAAAAGAGAAGACTGTCTTTAAAGTTGATGTGCTTGGTCAATGCTACATGGAAAATTACCTGAAGAACATGACTATTTTAAATGTCATAAGATATTGAGAAGAGTTTCTTTTGCATAGACAACACGGCTGTGCTAAGATACTCCTAGGAGCATGTGTTCATCTGAGAGTTCTGTCACCTGTCACTGCGTTGTCTTGGGGTTTCTGTAACATTATTTATTATTAGCTCAGGAGAGGCTGCATGTAAGTACAAGATCTCATCCTGCTGGGAGCCACAAAGTTGGATGAAACTCAACTTGGGAGCTAGTTGGCTCTGAAGAAAGATACTTTCTTAAGAAATAGGCCAGGTATGGTGGCCCAGGACTGTAATCCCCACACTTTGGGAGGCTGACGGGCAGATCACGAGGTCAGGGGATCGAGACCATCCTGGCTAACACAGTGAAACCCCGTCTCTACTAAAAATACAAAAAAAAAAAAAAAAAAATTAGCCGGGCGTGGTGGCAGGCACCTGTAGTCCCAGCTTCACGGGAGGCTGAGGCAGGAGAATGGCGAGAACTCGGGGGGCGGAGCTTGCCGTGAGCCGAGATCGCGCCACTGCACTCCAGCCTGGGCGACAGAGCGAGACTCTGTCTCAAAAATAAATAAATAAATAAATAAATAAATAAATAAATAAATAAATAAAATAAAAAAATAAAAAAAAATGAAAGAAATAAGACCCACAGTCCTCCACCTTTTCCCTCCCCTGTAAAAGGTATAATTTGTGGGCAATTGAAGTCACAATATAGAAATTGCAACATTGTCCCAAGGGGGATGAAGTCTCGCTCAGCTGCCAGGCAGGAGTACAGTGGTAGGATCTCGGCTCACTGCAACCTCCACCTAACCTCCACCTCCTGGGGTCAAGTGATTCTCCTGCCTCAGCCTTCTCAGTAGCTGGGACTACAGGCATGTGCCACCATGTCCAGTTAATATTTGTGTTTTTAGTAGATACGGAGTTTCACCATATTGTTGAGGACTGTCTCAATCTCTTGACCTCGTGATCTACCCTCCTCGTCCTCCCAAAGTGCTGGGATTACAGGCATGAGCCACCGCGCTCAGCCAAAATAGTTGGTGTTTAAATGATACACGTTTGTTTCTCAAACTTTTTCTCAACTAGGCAACATAAAAGGCAAATGTTGGTCCTGTGCCATGGAAGGGTCAGGCGAGCCCAAGGCAAATCTTATGGTGCTGAAAAAAGTTCATTTGGAGCAGCTGTCCAGGAATGGGGCCAGAGGAAAGTTCTCAAATTTAAATTATGCATTTTGAAAATGGGTTTAATTTGTTGAATAGTATCAAAATATTACCTTTTATTTTAGTTTTGAGGCACGGTCTCACTCTTTCACTCAGGCTGGAGTACAGTGGTGTGATCACAGCTCATTGCAGTCATGACTTCTGAAGGCCTCAAGTCATCCTCCTCCCTCAGCCTCCCAAGGGACTACAGGCAAGTTCCACCATGCCTAGCTATTTTTCTATTTTTTTAAAGATGAGGTTTCACGATGTTGCCCACGCTGGTCTTGAACTCCTGGGCTCAAATTATCCACCCACCTTCTCCTCCCCAAATTCTAGAATTACAGGAGTAAAACACTGCCCCCAAGCCCAAATCTCACCTTTTAATTAACAACACAAGGCATATTGATTTTATCAGTTCTAAGGTATATTTTTCCTCAGCAAACAGGTATGGAGATTGTACATGTCAAGCACTACTTTGGGCAAGAGTGAGACTGTGATGAGTGAGGAGGCAGAATCCCTACCCTTATGGAGCTTACCTTCTGGTAAAGAGAGACAGGTCACATACACAAAGAATCATTTTATAAAGTCACATTCACGTGTGAAAAAATAAAATATGATAATATGGCAGAGAGGATCTATAATTGGGGTGGGGCTGCTTTCACTGAGGCAGTCTGAGATGATATTTGACTGAAGTCTTGAAAGAAAAGACTAAAGAAGAGATAAACCATCAACAGTTATATGCCAAGTACCATTCTAGCCACTTTTCATATATTAACTCATATGAACCTCCTAACAGCCCTCTGGAGTCTGTGGTCATCCAGATCTGGGAGAAGAGCATGGCAAGCAGGAGAAATAGCAAGTGCAAGCCTTTGCAGCAAGACCAAGTCTGGTGTGTTTGAGTGGCAAAAAAGAGACTGGTATGGCTGGAGATGAGGGCAGTGGGGTTGACAGTTCGGCAGGGGCCCAGTCAGAAATGGGTTTTCTTCTGATGGCAGGCAGAAAGTTTTGTAAGACCTTACACAGGAGAGTATCAAGACCTGGTTTATACTCCAGGAGTTCTCCTGGCCTCTATGTGAAGGATGCAGCGTAGGGACAAGGGTGGAGATGGCAAGGCTGGGTACCAGGATGTTGTGCTGAGAGATGGGAATTCTGATGACAGTAAGATGTCATCAGAATCGGGCTCTATGCTAGAAGTAAGGCTAACAAGACTGGCTGATGAATTAGAGGTGAGCTGTGAGAAAAAGGAAGAAACAAGGACTACTCTTGGTTTCTGGAGTGAGCACTAAATGGACAGTGGTGCCACTGTTAAGATGCAGACTTGGAGACAGTGAATTGCGGGAAAAGAATGACAGTTAAAGCTTTGTTTAGTTCATGTTAAGTATGTAGTGAAAATTATATAACTAGCATTGTCTAGTAGTTGTTGGAGATATGAAACCAGAATTAAGGAGATTGGCCAACTTAACATATGATTTTGAGAGTCACCAGTTTAGACCTACTATTGACAGGCATGGGCTAAATGAGAACACCCACGGAGAAGGGGGAGAGCAGATCTTTGGGAAATTCCAAAATTAAGAGTTAGGAGAAAGGAGGAAAAACCAGCCAAAACAGACTGAAGAGGAGGGTCAGTGAGGTAGGAGGAAACCCCAGCAATTTCAGTGTCATGGAGCCTATAGTACAAAAAATTTGTAGTAGGATGGAGTAATGAACTACATCTGATACTGTCTAGAGGCTAAGGGAAGATAGACTGATCCTGGCTTCCCAAGATGTAGCTCATGTGTGACCTTGATAAAAGCAATTTTAGTGGTAGGTTAGGTTTAAATCTCCAAATATAACGGGTTAAGAAAAGATAGGAGATGAGGAAGCTGGACTCTGCTAAGAAAAAAAAAAAACTATTTGATTTTTTGAAAAATATTTAAGGATAAAATACATTCATAAACTTTATTCCACCTAGTTTCAAAACACCTCACTATTAACACAATTCTCTATATAGGAGTTTTGTCATTATTTATTTCTAACATGATTTACTCAATATTTCACTTCTTTTAAAAAACTTGGATATTGGTAGATCCAGCCTATTAGATCATACACCTTAGATTCTTTCTAAAAGAACTGACAAGAAAGCTTATGACAAAAATATAACTTTGATGCATTTTAATTATTTTTCTCAGAACAATACATGAAGAATTATTAGTACATAAGTTTCAGAAAGATGATTCTATTAAGTATCTTACATTCTTACACTTAAGCAATGCGCTTTTTAGTTGTGGTATTTTTCCAGTTTATTTTTATTCTGCCTTCTTTGTTCTTTTCTTTGCAGCCTTGTTTATACTATAAGATACAGACACAGTGCACCCTTTGCCCTTCCAACAAGATAGTTGCCATTTTGATCTGCCAATCAAACTCAAGGGTCTGCCCTGAAAGTTGAAACAATCGATCATAGTTTGAACACTTGGGCAGTGTCAACTAATTTTAGTCACCAAGCCTGGGTTGATGTGAGGAGTGATTGGCAAGGCATTTGTCCAAGACCAAGCGAGGGTTACGACTGTCCTTATGGTTAACAACTGCACAAATAGAAACAGGCTGAATTTGTGAATGAAGTTTCAACAAATTATTTGGAGTATGAGTCTGCCTGTTATCTGAATTTATTATTTCAGCTCTTGGCATAATGAGGATTAAAAACTCTGTTTACTTGAAGCTTTTCCCACTAAAGGACAAGTGATGCTTTCACTTCCCAGCTCTGTGTGTACATAACCAACCATATGCTTAATTTAAGACACCACCTAAACAAAACCCCCAAACAACCCCTCACCCTAACCAACATGAGGTGTGTATGAGAGGCAAGTTTCCTGACTTTACCTTCCCTCTTTCATTAAATTTTTGTGATAGGGAAGGATTGAGTGAAATCCTACCTACAAATTAGAACAAACATATTAAAAAACAAACATAGGAAGTGAAAATTTTAGAGCCTCGGCAAGTCTCTCCTCTCCCTATAAATTGCTGCTTTCGTAAAGGAGCCCACCCAGGACTTTAGACAATACAATGGGAGTGTGTGTTTAGGAATCTTTGGTAAAGTTTCTGGATGGGAACAAATAAGGCTGTTTGCTACCTTTCAGTTGCCTTACACATCAGACACTGGCACAGAGAATGACACACAATGAGATTATTCAGGATTTATTGCCCTTCTTGCTTGGCGTGCTCCCACCTGACTGCTATTGGCTTGGAAGCCAGGGAAATGTAAGTATGTCAAGACTTTATTGGGCCAGTGGCTTCCAGCAAAGCAGCTTCCAAGTTTCCCAATTTTTGTGCCCAGAATCCCATCAGTTCCATCTCAACCCACAATTCAGAGTAAGCGAGTGGTTTTCCTGATGGCAACAAATTGCCATTCCTTAATCTATTCTGTCAAGAATTGACGAACTTCTGTAGTTGACTGAAGCAATGATAAAATAAACTCAAGGTATTACAAGTACGAAATATAAAAATGTTGACCTTTAAAACATTTTTTAATTAAAATATGATTGGTAACAATTTAAATAACTTTTAAATCTTTAGTTTTCAATTATGAAAATAAATGCACATTGTAAAATTGTAGAAATGACAACAGCATATCAAATAAAACAATCCCTTCTTCCCAACCTCACTCCTCACTGATGATGTTTTAATGATTTATTCCTTCAGAAATTTTATTCTACAGATATAATCCTATGTATTTGTAAATAATACATACACATATGTACATTCTATTATTTCCAAAAAAAAAGGAATTGTAGAACCAGATGCAGTGGCTCATACCTGTAATCCCAACAATTTGAAAGGCTAAGTTAGGAGGATCACTTGAGGGCAGGAGTTTGAGATCAGTCTGGGCAACATAGCGAGACCCTGTCTCTACAAAAAAATAAAAATAAAATTAACCAGGCATTGTGGCACGTGTCTGTAGTCCCAGCTACTTGGGAGGCTGAGGTAGGAGGATCCTTTGACCCCAGGAGTTTGAGGCTGCAGTGAGCTGTGATTGGACCACTACACTCTGGCCTGGACAACAGAGAAATACCCTGTCTCAAAAAAAAAAAAAAAAAAAAAAAAAAAAAGGAATTGTAGTATTGTGCTTTGCTATTTTTTACTTAAATTTGTCATAAACATTTCTCCATGATATACATAGCACATCAGAGATACTTTAAGTGATTTTTCCAGTCTTTCTATTACAATGCCATGTAAATATACAAATGAAGATGTGAGATACAGACCTGGAATATCACTCACATTGCTTATTGACTCACAAACATTTATTGAGTCCATTCTATGTGCTAGACAGAGTTTGATTTTTCCCACTTAAGATAGTGCCTACTCATTTGATGGTAAGAAAGGTGAGAATTTGACTCTAGTTACTCTTAACACCTCTCCCACTCTCTCTTACTTCTCTACATCTTCCAAAATAGTTATATAACTTTTGTCAAACCTGTTTTCAAGTTTTCCATTATTATGCCCATGTGAATGTTACTCTCAGCTGAGCCACATGATGTATAACTTCTCCTTCCTGCCTCAGCATTTCTGAGGGGCAGTGTAGCAGGCAATAAGAGCGCTGACCCTGAACCATGGCTCGTATCTCATTTTCTCCATTACTAACTGGCATGACCATGGGCAAGAACTGTAACTTCTCTGTGCCTCAGCTTTTTAATAATAGCGGCTGCTCCACAACAATTCTATAAGGTTAGGATGAATTACTATATACAAAATACTTGGAACAGGGCTTGGAAACAGTAAATTTTATGTAAGGTGTTTTGTTTGTTTTGTATTTTTTTAAATTATACTTTAAGTTCTAGGGTATATGTGCACAACGTGCAGGTTTGTTACATATATATACATGTGCCATGTTGGTGTGCTGCACGCATTAACTCATCATTTACATTAAGTATATCTCCTAATGCTATCCCTCCCCCTTCCCCCCATCCCATAATAGGCCCCGGTGTGTGATGCTCCCATTCCTGTGTCCAAGTGATCTCATTGTTCAATTCCCACCTATGAGTGAGAACATGTGGTGTTTGGTTTTGTGTTCTTGTGATAGTTTGCTGAGAATGATGGTTTCTAGTTGCATCCATGTCCCTACAAAGGACACGAACTCGTCCTTTTTTATGACTGCATAGTATTCCATGGTGTACATGTGCCACATTTTCTTAATCCAGTCTGTCATTGATGGACATTTAAGTTGGTTCTAAGTCTTTGCTATTGTGAATAGTGCCACAATAAATGTACATGTGCATGTGTCTTTATAGTAGTATGACTTATAATCCTTTGGGTATATACCCAGCAATGGGATGGCTGGGTCAAATGGTATTTCTGGTTCTAGATCCTCGAGGAATTGCCACACTGTCTTCCACAATGGTTGAACTAGTTTACAGTCCCACCAACAGTGTAAAAGTGTTCCTATTTCTCCATGTCCTCTCCAGCACCTGTTGTTTCCTGACTTTTTAATGATCGCCATTCTAACTGGTGTGAGATGGTGTCTCATTGTGGTTTTGATTCGCATTTCTCTGATGGCTAGTGATGATGACCATATTTTCATGTGTCTGTTGGCGGCATAAATGTCTTCTTTTGAGAAGTGTCTGTTCATATCCTTTGCCCACTTTTTGATAAGATTGTTTATATTATAGTCTCCCAATAAAGGATATAAGGGAGGTACTTTTTTAAAAAATCTTGTCTTTTTATTTTATACTCTCACTTTATTAATAATTTGGCTGTGTGTATAAATCTGGGTTGAAGATTGCTTTATTCACCTCAGAATTTGAAAACATTTCCATTGTTTTCTGGCTACATAGGGTTCTTTTACCATTCCATGTCCTGTCTTCATGTATGTAATCCATTTTCATTTGTGTTTGCTTATTTATTTTTTTCTGTTTAGTTTTGTTTTCTCTCTCTGGAAATTTTTAGTGTCTCCTCTTGACACCTAGTTATTTCACTGTTTCATAAAGATATGCCTGGATATGGGTCTTTCTTAATGATGGTGCAGGGAACTTGGTGAGCTCTTTTAAATCTGGAGATCACATCCTTTAGTTGGGAGAGTTCTTGTATTTTTTATTATTATTATTTACTTCTTTCTAGTTTTTCTGCATGGTATTTCTGGAACTCCTATTAGTAACATATCCACTTTCCTGAAGAAAACCTCTGATTTCTCATCTTTTGCCTTCTGTTTTTCATCTTTTTACCTTTTCATTTTAATTTTGAAATATTTCCTCAACTTTACTTTGCAGCTCTTCTATTGAAACCTTTATTTTAGTATGTTTCATATTTCATTAAATTTATTCTTCCCTGACTGGTCCTTATTATTATTTTTTTATACCTTTACTTTCAGTTTAGAGGTACATGTGCAGGTTTGTTGCATAGGTAAATGTATGTCATGGGGATGTATTGTACAGACTTTTTCATCACCCAGGTATTAAGCCTAGTACCCATTAGTTATTTTTCCTGATCTTCTCCCTTCTCTTATCCTCCACCCACTGACAGGCCCCAGTGTGTGTTGTTCCCCTCTGTGTGTCCACATGTTTAGCTCTCACTTATACGTGAGAACATGCAGTATTTGGTTTTCTGTTTCTGCATTACTGTGCTAAGGATAATGGCCTTCTGCTCCATCCATGCTCCTGCAAAGGATATGAGCTCATTCTTTTTTATGACTGCATAGTATTCCATGGGTATATATACCACATTTTCTTTATCCAGTCTATTGCTAATGGGCATTTAGGTTGATTCTATGTCTTTGCTATTGTGAATAGTGCAGCAATGAACATACATGTGCATGTGTCTTTATAATAGAATGATTTATATTCCTTTGGGTAAGTAACCAGTAATGGGATTGCTGGGTCAAATGATATTTTTGTCTTTAGGTCTTTGAGAGATTGCCACATTGTCTTCCATAATGGCTGAACTGATTTACACTCCCATGAACAGTGTGTAAGCATTCCTTTTTCTCCACATCCTTGCCAGCATCTGTTGTTTTTTGACTTTTTAATAATGGACATTGTGAGGTGGTATCTCATTGTGGTTTTAATTTGCCTTTCTCTAATGATTGATCAGTGATGTTGAGATTTGAGCTTTTTTTTTTTTTATATGATTGTTGGCCACATGTATGTCTTCTTTTGAGAAGTGTCTGTTCATGTCCTTTAGGAACTTAAATTTACAAGAAAAAGAAAGAACCCATTAAAAAGTAGCCCTTAATATTTTTTAATAACATGTTATAGTTTAATGACTAGTATATCTTATATGCTAATATTAGCGTTTTAGAATTGTCCCAGTTCTTTTCATTGCTTTGTTACGTCAAATTCCCTGTTTACTTGTTTGTTTAGATGTCTGTCTTCCATGTTAGAGGCTCCCCCAAAGAGTAAACTTCCACCTTCCTGGACAAGAAAGAGAACTTGTAAGGTCTAACTGCTCCTCACATAAACTTTTAACCAATCATGCTGTTTTTACTTCTGCCCCTGACCTTTTGTTACCTGATGTAATGCCTACGTTCCATAGCCAAATTTTTGCCCTTCTCTAACTTTGCTTGTCTTTAAGGAACAGGATGCCTACTGTAAGAAGTTCCCTTTGTAATCAGACCAGTTGAGACTCGTTAGAACCAAGATAGCCTATCAAATGACTTAAAAAGACCTTAAACTTCATTATAATCTCATTTCCATCTAGATGACACTCTCACCAGTGCCATGACAGTTGATAATCACCATGACAACAACTAGAAGAGGTCATAAAAGGAAAAAAGGAAGACAACACTACTGGTTCAGAGAAGTTTACTATCCTATTCTGGAAAAGACATGAATATTGCTCCTTTTGCTTTTACTATACAAACTCTTCATTAAAGAGACTCTGTATTTTAACCTTGTCATCCTTCACTAGTTGAGATTTGCAAGCCGTGTTCCCACTTCTCTATTCCCTGGCCATTGAATAAATCTTGCAATACGTAATTGGGAACATCCCATCTTTTGGGGCTACTGGGTTTATTAGTAATATTTTGCTTTTATAGAACCTTGGAACTCCAATTCCTGGGCCTTTCTCCAGTTCAGTGACATGAATTGCTTATGTCTTAGTGTCTTTCTGTCTTCTCCACTACAGGCACATAGGTTTCCTCACTCTGTTAAGTCAATGTTCACTCTTCCTTTTAAGTTCCTTCTTCAATTTTTGTGGATGTCTTCATTTGCTTCCATCTTCTCTAATGTTTTCTTTGTCTTTCTGAGTTATACTTTATTACTATTTATTTACTTATCTTGCTCTAGCCTCATTTTAATTGGCTTTCAGGGGAGACTAGAGATAAACATATGTGTTCAGACTATTATGTTTAACCTGAAGTCTGTAACATTTTTCAATAAACACTTTTAAAATTCAGAACATTTATTCAGTGTCTACTATATGCCAAGCTCTTGGCTGAGAAGCTGCTTCTTGAATTTTTAGTGCTTACAATGATTATTGAAAATATATTTCAGGCTTCATTAAAACAAACTCCTTATGTATTTCTGCCAAGCAAAAAATATATTAAGTAAGTGATTCTTTTTGGCCTGTTGGAGTTACTGAATATGTTCAAAAGGAAACATTTAAACAATATTATGTTATAAAGTTATCATAAGTCAGATTGTTTTTCTTCCAACTAGTATAATTCAGAGTGCTTTTTACTTTTTAGGTCTTCATGCTTGTGAGTGTGTGTATGTGTGCAAATGTGTATAAGTGTGTGAGTGTGGATATGTGTATTTGTACTTGAAAGTGTACGTGTGAGAATGTGTATGTGTGATGTGTGCCTGTGAGAGTGTGCATGTGTGTGCATGAATTTATGTGTGTACAGGGGCATAAGAGTGCCTATATATCTATCTGAGTGTATCACTGCATGTGCGTGCGTGTGTGTGTGTGTGTGTGTGTGTGTTTATGGCACAAGTAGGAAACAACTCTGCTGGTGACACTAACACCAAGGTCCTCATAATCCCTCCATGCTCCTGTTCTTCCACTTATAAAACTAGAATTACCATTCATCTTGTAGATATTGAAATGCATCATATTATAAAACACTGGGAAATAGCTCTATTAGACATAAAATAAACTGCTGCCTATAAAACTGGGATTAATGAAATGTTAGAAGCGAAGGTGTTTTTACTCGTGAGGCTTATGTTCCACTCAGGCAGGATTACTGGGTCTGGATTTGTTCTTGCTTCCTGGAATTATATTGCTTTTCCATCTGAGAACCCAGTTTCCAGTTAAAGAATTATGTTGATTAGCTACCAAGGGGTTGCCTTTGTTCTTTGCCCAGAGGACTGGAGGCAAAACAGAGAGAGGAAGAAATTGGAAAGCAGCTCATCTTTAGTACTAAAGGGCCTCCAGGGAGATCACTGTAAAAATTAAATAAAAGTGAATAAATAAAACTTCTCTTAAAACCTTGCTATATAACACCAGGAATGTTCATATAACTATGCCGCTATCTATTCTACATTCAGAGATATAAATGAAATACTTCTTTCAACCTGATAGCATAAGGTTTTAGATAACAAATATGCCATCCTTCAATCTCAAGTAAAGAAACACTTACTTCATTCAACAGTTAAGTGAGCTGCTATCTGGCCCTCATTATATCTGTGATTTAGAAGGACTATGCAGGTCTGTGTTGTCCACATCAGAGACTACCAATATAAAATGCAGTAAATGGGATTTTTATCTTTCAGCACGCCTCAGAGTTCTTGCACAAGATACACTTCTCAGTCTGCATATCATCAATCTAACGCAAACGATTATCTCTGCACAAGAGACTAAACCGAAAGCTCTTATGCTCAGCATCATACGTAAACATACCTGACACTCACAGTTTCTGGGATTCCTCGAAACTCTCTGGGCCATGCAAGATGTTCCATGCTGTGACAAACCTGGGCTGAAAGTAAAAGTGCACTATCTCATGAGAAGTTTGTTGACAGGTTGGGGAGTGAACATTTCACCAAAAATCAAACGGTGATTTGTTCCCAGGCTTCCAAATTAGCTGGTAAATGCTGGCATATCAGTAGTAAGATTATCCTTAAAAGTCAAGCTCAAGGTTCGTACTTTTGTTTCTTGCAATTAAAAAGATATGCGTGGAAACCTTGTATTGTTTTTATTTGCTAGCAATATTATTTACAGATTATAAAACAACTGAATTTAAGCCTCTTTAAAAAATAATAAGAATGTTATATCTTTGGCAAAACACAGAATAATGGGCAACTTACACCACCATTTTGACCTTCTATAATTTGATATCTTATCTTGCTTTTAAAAGGTTTCTTCTTACAAAACGATTTTCAGGGTGAATGTTCAAAATAGTTCTAACTTTTAATATTTAGTGCCCTCCTGTTCTTTGAATCACTGAGCTCATTTTCTCCTAAGTTAAGGAGCTTTGATAATCACGTTAGGAATATTCATTGGGTCTAAAGTTTCTAGACTTCACCAGCACTCACTTTGTAATAAATGAATAAACCTCCTGATTTCAATAGTAAGCGGTGAGTGAAGCCTGTGGTTCTAGCAAGGTGTCTGCGAAGCTGGGTCACATATTAGATGCCTCTCGGGCAATTAGCTTATCCATAAACTGCTGGGACACGATCTCTGGTCTTACGAATGCACTCTCAAAGACACAAGAGAATTCAGAAAGCTGTGTGTGTGTGTATAAAACTTTATATATTAAATTAAATTATTGAATTTTCTGTGTTACTCAATGTATGCCTTGTTTTGAGAGAAAGTGACAGCACATTACTTTTTAAATCAACTTGGTTCACTTAAAGATTGAAATATAAAGAAAGAGATTGATCACTACCACAGGTCCTCTGTTGCATGTATAAGCTTCTAGGTTAACATTGATAGTGTAAATATTAGGAAAAGGACTGTCGTAAAGTATGAAAAAGGAGTAGATTAA
Source organism: Theropithecus gelada (assembly GCF_003255815.1). Lineage (NCBI taxonomy): Eukaryota > Metazoa > Chordata > Mammalia > Primates > Cercopithecidae > Theropithecus > Theropithecus gelada. Next base: position 83,650,960 of record NC_037671.1, on the reverse strand, counting down.
ATGTATCAAGTTCATACAGATATTTGGAATGTTAAACCAAATAATTCAACACAATTGAAATAATCAATTCGTTCAAGTAAAACACTTATCTGTAAAGACATGCTTTTTATTATTTCAATAATTTGAAAAAAGATATTTTTCAACTAGACTTTTGCAAACTGATGTCAATTCCATTGTCTCTAGATAATAACAAGATGAACAGATCCCACAATCTCAAGAGGACCTCTTTTGAATTTGTTTTCTGAAGCCTTGGAAAGTCTTCACTGACCATACTAAGTGAGTTAAAAAACCACATATTTATTTCCAAATAGTTAAACTGGTTCAGGCCCACATCTATTTTGGGAATTGCATGCTGCCAACATAAAGAATTCCCCACATCATTTCTGTTATAAAGCTATTCTTCATTTCCTGCCCTATAGTGGAGCTGTGCTTTCATTTTTTATTTCCCTCATGAATTTGGCTGTCTTACAGTGAGGAGGGAGAGGCAGTGATTTCTTTATTTTGAGGCCATCTTTCAGACAGTAAGCTGCCAAACTCATTCGAGTATTTTCCAAGAACTGGCATTCTTATACTTCACCTTGTAGCTGTCCAGGAGATATCCCAGAAACTTCATTTATTGGGTACAATAAAACTCATGGCTTCAACATAATTCTTTTCCTATAAAAGTAAAGGTATGTGCAAGACATATTGAGAACAGCAAATATGTAGATAAAAGGCTCACAGAAACTTCTTCTCTTTCCACCCATTACAGGCATTAGCAATGCCAACATTTGCTAGAAACCCACCATGGCTGTGATGCTCACATCACAGCTTGACTGTGAAAATTACAACCCAGTTTGAGGTTGTTGAGGTCTCAGGGCATATTGTGCTGATAGAGCTAAGAATGAGCACTAATTTCTGCTCCAACCCAAAGGGACTGTGAATCTGTACTATCTTCTGGCTACTGAAATACAGCAGCAGGCCTGTGAGAAGCAAGCCAGGAACATTAGACTGAGGCAAAGGGAAGGCATCTTTTGTCCCAGAATCAGTACTTGCAAACCTTTCTAGCATGGTAAACCTGCGCTGACATTTTTTTTAACTTTATTTTAAGTTCAAAGGTACATGTGCAGGTTTGTTACATAGGTAAATATGTGTTATGGGGGTTTGTTGTACAGATTATTTCATCATCCAGGTATTAAGCCTAGTCCCCATTAGTTATTTTTCCTGATTCGTTCCCTCATCCCACCCTCCACTCTGCAATAAGCACCAGTGTGTATTGTTTCCCTCTATGTGTCCATGTGTTCTTATCATTTAGCTCTCACTTATAAGTAAGAACATGTGGCATTTGATTTTCTGTTCATGCATTAATTTGCTAAGGATAATTACCTCTGATATTTCCAAGGTTTTGGTAAAACTACCAATGGAGGCCCATATACCATATGCTTAAATATTTAAAATGTATAAAACTAATAAACAACTACATAATATATTCCCTCCTTCTACCTTGACAAGTATATCTTCATGATGACATAAAAGACCAGGTTCAAATTGAGAATTCTTGGACTTCGTGGAGTAAATTTAGACTACAATGCGAATGACAAATTTGAGGAAGTAGCTTTTAATGGGAAGGGGTGGAACTGTATTACAGTGTCCTGACGAAAAACACAGAGAAGATATATGGAAACACTGGGACAAATATAACACTATGTAACTTTTTTGAATGCAGTTTTGCTGTGCTACTTAGGATAAAAATGTCAGACACAGAAATACCTCTACAGATCTTTTTCCAGAGGTCTCTTTTGGGCCTCATTTGGGCTTTAAATGAGGCCTGCAGGTGTGTTTGGCCAACTCAAAACCTATTCTTTCTTTCCATCCCCTCTCTCACTGCTTCACTCTGGATGGCTCCAGGCAAGTGAGAGAGCCCTGTCTTCCCCAAGCCCACATTGTGTTGTCCTGTTGCCCAGGCTGCCTGGAGATTTTCTCTACCCTCTACTCCTTGTCAGATCTTCCAGCCTTCTTTCCCGTCCTACCACACTCAGTTTAAATAGAAAGAGGAAACCTCCTCCTTCAAGCTTTCCTTAGGCATCCCAGAATTGACTCCTTTCTCTTTGGATCATGTAACCTGCCCTGTGTCTCCCTACACTGCTTTATCCTGTTAATCTTTGAGTACTTGTCTTGTATCATTACTAAACTAAGTGCTTCCAAGGTGGATATGTTGGCTCAGTCATCTTTGTATCCTTTGTATATCACCCTCTATAGTTCCAGGAGTGTATTAATGTGCAGATAATATGGTTTTGTTTGTTTTTTTGAGATGGAGTCTCTCTGTCACCAGGGCTGGAGTGCAATGGCGTGATCTCGTGTCACTGCAACCTCCGCCTCCTGGGTTCAAGCAATTCTCCTGCCTCACCCTCCTGAGTAGCTGGGATTACAGGCATCCGCCACTACATCCAGCTAATTTTTTGTATTTTTAGTAGAGACGGGGTTTCACCATGTTGGCCAGGCTGGTCTCGAACTCTTAATCTCGTGATTCGCCCACCTCGGCCTCCCAAAGTGCTGGGATTACAGGCGTGAGCCACCGTGCCTGGCCAATATGTTTTAAATTAAAGATGAATAAGTAATGAAAATGAGCTTTTGACCTGAAGAACCTTATCTGCTATTTGAGGAGATAATTCTGAAACACAAGACAATATGTAATTAGATCTTAGTTTCATCATCATTATTGCTATCATGTGATTAAAGCTGGGGGGCAATTTCTATGCTTGGGATTTTGAAGAGAAGATCTAGAGTGCTGCAGTGACGGGAAAGCCTTCATAAAAGAGTTGGGCACGAACTCTTTACCAAGTTAAGGACAGAATATAGCACACAGTAATAATACTGGTAGCTAACACTTACTGAAAAACATATTTTGTGCCAGACATTTTATAAAGTACGTGATTGTATTTAATTCTCATAATATTCCTATAGTAACGATTTTTATCCTCATTTAACTATTGAGGAAACAGAAGCCTTAGCCTTAGAGTTATTGACTACTATCCCAACATCAGGGTAGAGATAAAATTTGAACTGCTGTTTCATGTTGCTTTCAGGAGTAAGTGCTGATAAACGGGAGGACAGGAATGGTTTGCTGAATGAACAAGCAATCAAATAATAGGTAAAGGAAAGAAAGACAAGGGGTGGACATTCCAGTAAAAAAACTCAAGGCTGTGAGAAGACTGACTCTGAAGTCACAGAAAGTTTACAGTGGGAAGATTAGGGAGAGGAGTTTTATTCCCAATACAGGATGAAATGAAATGTGGATTCTTTTCAAACTTTTATTTAGTTTCAGGAATACATGGGCAGGTTTGTTACATAGCTAAATTGCATGTCATTGGGGGTTTGGTGTCCAGATTATTTTGTCATCCAGGCAATCAGTGTAATAGCCAATAGGTAGTTTTTTTCAATCCTAACTCTCCTCCCACCCTCCTCTCCAAAGTTTGTCATTTTTGAGAGAAGAGTTGTTTTTTCACTTTGATTATTGTTCAGTTTTATATTCTCCCTTGTATGTTATGATTTCATCAGATTGGATTCCTCAGGTCACTCTTCTCATTGCCCAACAGTAATTGTTAATCTAAAGTTATGGACTGAAAAAATAATTCTCAACATAAATCCAACAGATAATACGATAGGCAAGGAAACATTATCTGCTACCAGGGCTACTAGGCACTATTCTTCTTCAAATATATATTCTTAGGTTTACCTAACCAATCATTTTTTCTTTCCTTTATAAATGCCCTAAAAAATGACTTGAATAGTACTAAGATCTTTTGTGAACATTAAGGATATTACGGGATTTTTTCCCAGGATTCTTTAAGTGTTTTTGGAAAGTAATACATCATATACAAATGGAGGTTAAACTTCAAGTTACAAGCAATATTTTATTAAACAAGGAGAGAAATGTATTGTTATTTCATTTTTCTAAGTTTTCCCTGTGGCTTCTTGTTACAGGGCATCTGGCTATTTCTGTCACTGCGTTCCACATTTCTGACAAATGACTTAACACATGCCTACTCTGAACACTACAAACTTGGAAAAGTAAACCCACTTTGAGTTACCCACCACCTACCCATCCATCACCTGGGTAAGGCTGTGTGCCTCACAGTATCATCTCCTTCAGAGTCCTGCCAGATGCTGGAATATGGAGCAGCACCAAGGGACAAGCAGATAACAAGGGTGTTGTAAAAGATATCCATGGATAATGCACTTTAAACAATGTTAGTTTAATATCTCAAACCCATAACATAGATCCAACTTTAGAAGCGGAATGTAATGTGCTTGTCAAAAAATATACTGGCTTTGACTTAAAAAAAAGATTGTGACACTCTACATTATATGTTTTGGTGGTTATTAATATTTGTTCTTAATTTGAGACCAAGACTAAATAGAAAAATATCATAATAGCCAACTGCATCTATCCAGGAAATGAGGGTGAATGGGGACGTGGTGGGTGGTAATTAAAGATTAGAAAGATAGAACAACTTTGGGGAAAATAAAAGGGAAAAAATTGAAAGGAAAAATTGGTATGCCTTGAATTCTTTATCAATATTAATAATAGCCAACCTTTACTGAGGGCCAGGCACTGGTTTAAATGCTTTACAGATAATATTTTATTTACTTATCACAATAATCCTTTAATTATTATCTCCCTTTTATTAATAAGAGGAGTCTGGCATGGAGAGATTGAATGGCTTATTTTGACTCCCACACAAGTCACTGAGTGCTGGCAGCCTCACCCTCCCCACTACACACCACTTTCTTAATGTTCCTTAGAGGAAAGTCAACTTCCTTAAAAGAAATGCTCTACTACTGTCCTCTGCCAAAAGATCATTCACCCTGCACATGGGCTCCCAGCCTAAATCCAACCATCCCTCTTCTAGGGCTGGACCTAATGTCTCAGTTCAAGGCAGACAAAGAATGGCTTTTACATAGACAGCCCATCTCTCTGCTCCTAAAAGTGGCTAATAGCAGGTGTGAAGGTTGTTGCTCGTTGTCTCCAGAGCCCTAAAAAGAAATGTGTGTGTCACTCCCAACAAAAGAAATGTGTGTGTGTCACCCCTAAAGGGAACAAGCCATTTAGCATGGGAAAAAAAGGTATGAGCTAAGATCTCACACAATGTAATTTTTTAAAAATGAAAAACAGCACTTTTGCAATCTTGAAATCATAGATTTAAAATTTCTCCTATAAATAAAGAAGCAAATGCAATATTCTCTTTTCTTCTTAGCAGCACCTCCTCCTCTCCATGTTTGGATCATAATATAGCTGTGTATATCCCACAGAGTGGATCAAAAACAATAAATGATCATTTTCCCCAGATTAACTTTTTCCTTGTATTTAGAGGTTTTGCATTTTAAAAGTGTAAGAACTGTATATATACACTCAGAGACCCATATTTGAGCTTCTTTCTCTATATTTTATAAAATTTACCTCTGGGACAATCTTGTTATGAAAATCAATATATGAGAGCCCATATCTTATCTTCTACCCTTCCATTTACCCCTTTCCATACATATTTCAAAGGAAAGGTAGTGGAATAACAACATAAACTTTCAAGAATTTCCCACTGATTTTGAACTGAGGCAGATGTAAGTTTGAATCACAGCTCTGCTCTTCCTAGCTCTGAGGCCAAAGGAAACTTTCAATTTACTTGTCTGCTAAATGGGGCTGTTGGGAGGAATATTTAAGAAAATAGGCCGAGTGCGGTGTCTCATACCTGTAATCCCAACACTTTAGGAGGCCCAGTAGGGTGAATTGCTTGAGCTTAGGAGTTTGAGACCAGCCTGGGAAACATGGCAAAAACCTTTCTACTAAAAGGACAAAAAAAAAAAAAAAAAAGCCAGGTGTGGTGGTGTGCACCTGTGGTCCCAGCTACTCCGGAGGCTGAGGTGATAGGATCTCTTTAGCCCAGGGTGGCATGGGAGTGGAGGTTGCAGTGAGCCAAAGTCATGCCACAGCACTCCAGCTTTGGTGACAGAGCAAGACCCAATCTCAAAAAATATAATAATAATAATAATTATAAAATAAAGAAAACATACAGCAAGTCTGCATATGCATGTACCCTGAACATAGAAGGTGCTTAATGCATGATGATCCTTTATTATAAAGAAGTTACAAGCCAAATTGTATTTAAACCTCAACACCTCCACACATACAGCCTCCAGCTTAACCACAAGAGAAATATTGTCCTAAATAAAACAATGTCTTGGTGGGAAAAGGGGTTAATGATGTCTTCTAACAGTGCTTAAGCATTAAAATGTCTTTCTTCCAACACCTTTTTCCATTTTGTTATTGACAAATGCCACCTCCCAAGTGATGAGTAGGTAACACATGATCTATGAAAGAGCAGGCTCTCCATTTCTCTCACCACTACGTTTCTTTGGAGGAACAGGGTAATTAATATTGAGACACAGCCACTGCTTCCATCACCTGCATATCAATCAACTTCTGCAAGGCCAGAGTTCAATTAATTGATGTCACCCTGGAGGCACCCGAAGCAGTTAACAAGTCTCTAAACTTGGTGGAAAAACAAGCTGCAAGATCCAATCTCCCATAAATTCCCACTGCAGAGCTCTATCTCCTAATTTATCCTTATATGCCAAATACCCCTCTGTTAATACATACTTTGCAAGAGTAATGCATGGAAGGCAGGTACTGAAAGGTCACAGCACATCAAAACAAAGGATTAGGACATAATACTTTTTATCTATGACTATTAGGAAATACCATTTTGTTTTAAATCTTATACTATAATCCATTTTTAAGAGAAAGCGTGTCTTAACTGGGAAGTTTCACAAGGTAACACCCTTTTCACAAACATGCATTTCAGTATTTTTTCAAAGGAGAAGAAGTTCAGTGTTCCTGTTGTTAAATATAATTTGTTGACAAGATAGACCACAATGAGCTATGTATGATGGCCTTAGGTATTGTGGGGAGGAAGTGGCCAGGAGAAGATGTAGGGTGACAGTAGTGATGCTGGGATGACATAATATATGTTACTTGGTAAGGGGAGGGAAAACAGGTCAGCCAGTGCTGTTCTCTGGCCATTGACTCAAAAGCTTAATCCAAAGCACCTTGGCTGGAAATCTCTTTTTGATAGTCTCTGTGGAAACCTCTGAAGGATCTGGAAACGTCTTAGGTGAGGCTGCAATAACAAAATACCGTAAAAACCACAGAGATTTATTTCTCATAGTTCTGGGTCCTGGGAAGACCAAGATCAAGGTCTAGTCAATTTGGTTCCCTGGTGAAATAGTCTTCCTGGTTTGCAAATAACCATCTTCTAGCTGTGTCCTCACATAGGGAAGAGAGAGGGAGGGAGAAAAAGAGAGAGAGAGACAGACAGACAGAGAGAAAGCTCTGGTCTTTCTACAAGGGCATCAATCTCATTATGGGGTCCCCACTCTCATGACTTCATCTAAACTCAATTACCTCCCAAAGCCCCCACTTTTGAATACCATCACATTGTGGGTTAGCGCTTCAACATACGGATTTTGGAAGGAGAGTACTAACGTTCAGTCTATAACAGGGGTTTGTGCTGCTTATGGAACAGAAAGAATGAAAGATGGTAACCAAACCTTTCAGTGAGAGAATTTGCAGATGGCAGTTATGGGGAAAGAGAATGGTCAATTTAGTGCTTATGACTCAGGAATGACATCATATTATTTCTTTATTTTCTATGAAACAGACAGGCATCTTCAGGTATAATAATAACTTTAATAAGACCCACCACACTAACTGCACATATTTAATGGGATTATCTCCACTTCTGTACCCAGGGGGAAACTGGGGAGGTTTTTGGGTCACCCTCTCATCTTCCAACCTGTTGTTTTTCTGGTCTCTGAAATATTTTGTTTATTGGTCTATGTGATATTTGCCTATCTGGCTCTCACCTATGATGTAAGCCTCTTGAGATTAGGATTCATACTTTTTCTAGTTTGAATTTAACCAAGTGCTCAGAGACAAAAATACTGGCATGTCAGTTTATATGGCAGTTCTTTTAGAATTTCTATATAGGTAACATATTTTACTTTTCAATTTGTATTTTAATTTGGTGCTTAGTTTAGGAGAGAATACTCCTCATAGAATCTGTCACCAATTTTGAAACCATGCTGTCATGTAAACAAAACCAATTTTTCTAATCCCCAATAAAGTAAACTCAAGTGCAAAAAAGTTCAGTGTGCTTCAACTTATGCTGAAATGTATAAATACTTCCATGTCTCATAAAACACAGTGCTAGGTATTTTGTAAGCCATTTGGTTTTGGCATCATTCATTTTATTTTTAGGCTTTCATTTAGAGACAGATTTCTGAAAACGAATGCTATTATGTGACACCTTTTATAAATCAGAGTGATGATATAACAAATCTATGGAGTTGTGAAATCTACAAGGTCAGGTGGGAGGGGTGAGTTGTATACTGACTTTTCATAACACTCTTTGGGCACCTCAGGGTTATACTCCATGTTCCCTTCCTGGGCCCCACTGGGAAGGTCCTTCGGAACCGTTAATTTCATTTGTCATCTTTGCAACATGTATTTTGTGAGTTTAACTGATATAAAACTTATTTTTTCCATTTTTCTTTATTAGAAATTATGAGAGTACTTAACATATACAGATTTATCTTGCATAATAACTGCTGGTTAACCTTTCACTAAAGCAACTTTTGAAAGGTTATATCACTTTTCCCCTTTTCACTCAATTTTTTCCCTCAGTGTAACTATTTCTCCCAAAAGTCAGTTAATCAACATGATATTAATCATGCATTCACATTATGTGTCAGGCAAAGATCCATTCACCAACTTACTTGATAACAGCAGTTTCTAATAAGAGTATCATATGAAATAAATTTGGATTGCCCTATGTGGATGAACCCAAAGTATTTTTCTTTGCAAACATACATAAGATGAGTGGGATAAAAAGGTACTCTTTTCTATGATTCTCTCAACCACTGTATGTGTGAGCTATTTCCATGTGTTTCAAAGCCTCCTACTGTGTAGCATCTATCTTGTTCTAAAGATGTGTTTGTGTTATAACTTGTGTGTGTGTGTGTACACGCACACGAGTGTGCCATGGGTCATTGTTGCAGTAATGTTGCCCAGTTTCTTCAAACTTTCCTTTATCTACACCTTTGGGTGGTCTCCTTCCACTTTGGCAGAGCCTGGCTATATGACTTGCTTTGACCAATGGGAAAATAGCAAATGTAATCAGAGGCTTGAAAAGCACCTTTGCATTTGGGCTTGCCTTTCCTACTGCTTTGGAACCCTGACACCACCAGGGTGAGGAAGCCCAGGCCAGCCTCCTGGAGGAAGAGAGACACATGGAGCAGAGATAAACAATTCTAGAGGAGGTGCTTTAGACCAGTGGTTCTCAAAATGTGATCCCCAGATTAGCAGCAGCAGTATCCCTTGTAAACTTGCTAGAAATGCAGATTCTCCAGCCTCACCCCAATCCTACTGAATCAAAAGCTTTGGATGTAATGCCTAATAATCTATGTTTTAAGGAGCCCTCTAGGTAATCTTAATACATGTTCATGTCTGAGCATGAAGTCATAGAGATCTCTGAGAACCACTTCTCTAGACCAACCAGACAGCCAATTGCCAAACACATGAGTGGGGCCATCCTAGACCTGGGGTAGGCAAGGCACACAGTCGCAGCCATGTGTTTACATATTGCCGAGGGCTGCTTTCACACTACAACAGCCATGTGGAGTAGCTGCAACAGAGAAAACATGGCCTGAAAAGCCTAAAGTATTTACCATCTGGAACTTTATAGAAAAAGTTTGCCTACCACTGTCCTAGACCAAACAGTTCCAGCTGTGTCAAGAGACATCAGCCAAGCTGACCAGGATTTTTGAAAACTAGGCCATCTAACCAACAGAATTGTGAAAAAATAGTGGTTTGTTGTTTTAAACCATTAAAATTTGAGATGTGTTTGTCTACATCAAAACATTTTGAGTGCAAGATAACCAGGTGCCCAAATAAGGTTACCTGTCTGAAAGTTGATCACTAACTCTCACTGCCTTCTAGAAAATGGTTCCTTGGCCCTTCATCTCCAATCACCCACTCATAATCAAGGCTTCTCTTTTTTTTGATGACTACAATAACCTTTCATCACATTTTAATGTTCAAATTGTATTTATTTAATTTACAGTTATTGTTATTTCTAGAAACTTATTTAATCATTCATCTGATATATTTTGCTATCTGTAAAAAATCCTTTAGTATCTCGGATTCGACTGGAACATACCATTTAAACCATTAAAACTATGGAAATATTTGTGTAATTAAATGACTTTTCACTTAGCAGTTGAGTTAGCAAAAATAAATAAAGTTGTTAAAAATATAAAATCTCAGAAGAAACAGAAGATGTTAGTGGTTATGTCTGTGTAGTGGGATTATGAATGCTCTTATTTTTTGTATGATTATATACTTTATTTTCTCATTTAAGTAATAATGAACACATATTATTTTTAAATCAGGACTCCCACCCTCCACAACAGATACTACTCATGTTAATTTTTCACTCGAACTTAGTCATGTCCTTTGTTCCAAAAAATGTTACATATATTTTACGATTTTAAATGACTAACGCCTGGGTTTATCTTTAGTACTTTATTATATATTGAACTTGAGGTGTATGGGGTGGGAGGAGGCCAAATTTGAGATATAAAATAGATAATTCCAAGTCGATTTCAGTCACAGAGCAAGCAACAGAAAGAACTGCCTCTTTGGTTTGGCCATGCTATGGTCTGAATATTTGTGTCTCCCCAAAAACCATTTGTTAAAACTTGACCCCTAAGGTGATAGTGCTAAAAGGTAGAGCCTTTGGAGGTGATTAGGTCATGATTGCAGAGCCCTTGTGAATGAGATTAGTGCCCTTATAAAGGAGGCTTTAGGGAGCCTTTTTGCCATTTCCTCCATGTGAGACACATGTTAGGTGCCATCTATGAGGGACGAGCTCTCACTAGACACTGAATATGCTGGCTTTTTGATCTTGGACTTTTCAGTCTCCAAAACTGTAAGCAATAAATTTCTCTGGTTTATAAGAACAAGTCTAAGGTATTTTTTTACAGCAGCCTGAATAGACTAAGGGAGGCCATTATACATGGCAGTGAGTGAGACTCTGAGACTCTGCCGTAGGGAGAAAGTGAAAAGAAAACATATTTCCTACTTGGTAGTGTTCTCCAGATCCTATGAAAATAGAAAAGGAGGAAGTAGATTTTAATGGGAATAGGAAGGGCATAAAGAAAGACATTTTGTGGGGAATGAAAGAGAAAGTTCAAGAACATTGCCAAGGTATGTTGAAAAATTCTCTTTTCTGTATCCTTTCAATCTAGATGAGATCACCAACCCCACCTGGTACTGTTTAGATGAAGAAACTGGCAGAGACAGAGATATAGACAAAATGACCTGTCAAAACTTCCAGCCTTACAGTTTTGTTAACATGAACTAGGAGTGTGAGATTTAACAAGTAAAATTTTTCCCTTTGTTTCAGGTTAAATATATTGATTCTTTATTATTCAAAGATGTGTGTGAGTATTTGGGATTGGTTTGGATTTCCACTCATGGACAGATGCTAATAGTGTATCCTGCAAGTATTCTGTGTGCAAGCTTTACTGAATAGATTGTTAATTGCATTTGCCAGCATGGCTCAAATGAGTCATGAATCTAATCAGAAGGCACCAGTCTATTTCAGAAAGTCCAGCTAGACCTTGTAAATTCTGGCAGCAGTAGATGGGGTGTGATGCTAGAGGTTATATGAAAATACACTCTGTACCACTTTTAAAATGTATGAAAGTGAAAGAGAAACCTTAAGTTTTTGACTAAATTAGAAAAAATGTAAGTATTTTGTTCAGAGACCTATAAGATAAGGCAAGTCTACTTTGTTTTGTTAAGGCTATAGGATTTTTATGAGGCAGAAGATCTCATCAGTTTGCTAGTACCCCAGATGGGGTTGCTTGGGACTGATTCAGAGAAAAATGTCTGGAATGGATCCAGATTTCAAGCTGGGGAAATAGCAGGAATTGCTTTCTCCTGACTATGTTCAGTGTTTTCAGTATAAATCACTTATCAGCCAGAGGTCCTTGTAACTTATGTACTAAGGTATTTTTTGTGTGTGGAAAAAACAGTAACAGGGGAAAAATTAACTAATCTCTTTAATAAAGCTCTGGTATTCAAAGTTCTTTTGGACTCAATTGCCAATACTTTCACCACCCAAGATAAGGTGACCTAGCAAGTCCTTTGAGCCTAAAGGTCTTATATTCTTACAGCTGAGATGATAGCTGTCACTCACATACAAAATCTCCTATTGCCATAATATCCCTTGTGTTATCATTGTGCTTGAAAATAAACAAATTCCAAACTGGAAGGGTTTGGCTTAATTAATAATAATATTTTAGGGCTTCATACTAGTGTGAAATTACCTGGAACTATTCCAAAAACACTCTAGACATTCTCCTTCCTTTTCTGGAACTGACTTTTCTCAGGGTTTCTCTTTGGCAGCTACTTAGGCTACGATTGCTTGGGTGCTCTTTGGCCTGGAGGAGTCTATGTTTTGGTTGGTCACATCTACCAAAAAAGGCCTCTTATCTCTGAAACTATTTTAACTCTTCCCAAGAATTCAGGCCTAATAGTAGAGTGTCTTGTGATGACCTTACCTAATGTACTAGAAGGGTGAATAAATCACTGTAGCAAGTGTCTGGTAGACACAGCCACATGCTTCTTGGGAGTCGACTGCGCAGGTATTTGTCTCTAGCTGAAAGCAAAACCAAACTTGCTGATTGGCTGGAAAAGAAGACAGGAAGCAGATCAGAATCTGACCTCAGGTTTGGTGTCCAGGAAGTGCCTTCATGGTGGTGCCACACTGCTCTGAATGTTTCAGCTAATAGTAGGCATTTAGTCCTTGGCAGGTGTTCACCTACCCAGGCAAAACAAATCCCAGTGTCAGCTCTCTTTTGCATTGCATGCTGAAAAGTACTGTAGTAGATTTCATGGGAGGACTCTGTTCTCTGGACTGTAAAGAACAATTGGAGTTATCTTAGGGGGAAGGAAAAGAGAGGCCCTGAGAAAGAAGTTCATGAAAATGGAAGTGCTAGTTCTAGAAGAAATCGCAAATCTTATGTTTTGTTAAAATGCCATACTTGCCTCATAATGGGTGGAGAGTAAAACTGTGGCCCAGGTAGACATGACATCCTCCTCATCATATGAATTGTTTTTTAAGCACCCCCTATATGCAAGGAACTTTGGTAACAGAAAGTTATAAGAACCAGTCCCAGTTCTCAAGGAAATGGACTAGAGAAGGATGGCTAACAACAGTGGAAACCGGAAGGGAAAATGGAATTGGACGAGGCAGGAATCTGTGAGCTCTTAATATGTGAGACCATGTTTCTCTCAAGCAGAGAGAAGGCAGTTTAAGCTTGAGTTTCAAAAGTGCCCATAAAACTTATGGTTTTATTCTTTGTTTTATTCTGCCTTTAATTTTAAGGAACATTACCTGTGTGGACTATGATGTCAGAGAAAGGTGATTATTGATTCATTTACTGAATGACTCTTTGGTTTACACATTTGAGTGGTGTTAGAATAGGAAAATAGAACAAAGTTCACATAACCTGACAGTTTTCAGGAATCTCTTATTAGAATATTTGAGTTTAATTGGCTTATGCAATTAATTTCCTCTGCTTTTAATGACTTAAAAATTTTTCAGATGCACTGTATTTTACATTTTTATTCTCGATGACATACTATATTACGCTGGACTACTCTAAATCCCATCCAGACTGGGTCAAGAGGGGTTCCAGATGAGTGAATCAATTATTCATTACATATGGAAAATGGCTACTTTATATAAATGCTGCAACCCTATAAGTCCTGCATAAAATTTAAGTGATTCTATTGACTCCTAATTAGCAATTACTTTTATCAAAAGGGGGATTACAAAAGATATGTGCTATAGTCTGAATGTTTACATTCCTGTGTTATTTATATCTTGAAAGCTAATCAGAAATGTGGGAGGTAGGGCCTTTGGAAGGTGATTAGGTCATGAGGGTGGAGCCCTCATAAATGGAATTAGTGTCCTTATAACAAAGGCCCCAGGCAGCTGCCTCGTTGTTTTCCACTATGTGAGGACACAGTGAGAAGGCATCATCTATGAACTAGGAAGCAGGACCTCCCCAGACACTGAACCTACTGGTAGCTTGATTTTGTATTTTCTAGACTCAGAACTGAGAGAAAGAAATTTCTGTTGTTTGTAACCTACCAAACAGACTAAAACAATGAGCAACTAATTATATCTTGATAAACTGTGGAGTGTTCTTCGCAGGCTGTCTATCTCCTAATTCTGTTTCAATCTTTATGTATTAAGTAGAGTGACTTCAGTAGGACAAGGTAATGCTTATGCAGGCATATCAGTTAGAGTTTGATAAGGGAAATAGGACAACTCTGAGTGATATATAATTAGAAATTCATTATAGAGAATAGAGCTCAGGCAATCATGGGAGAATCAAGAATTGCTTGGGAAACAATTGCCTTGGCATCTGGTGTGGGCCTAAGGTCCCTGCAGGCCAGCAGGGCCAGATGTTGGAACAAAAATCTAGATGTGAAGTGGACGAGAGCAAGGAAAATCTGGAACCAGTGAAGACAAACTAGATATTTTTCAGGCAAATTGGATCTGTACCCATCTCTCACCACTGCTATCTTAGTCTGCTTGGGCTGCTATAACAAAATACCACAGACTGAGTAGTTTATAAACAGAAATATATTCCTACCAATCAGAAGGCTGGGAAGTACAGTTCAAGGTCCCAACAATTGGGTATCTGGTGAGGGGCCCATTCCTGGTTCATAGGTGGCACCTTCTCTTTGTGTATGCACATGGTGGAAGAAAACAAGGCAGCTCACTGGGGTCTCTTTCAAAAGGGCACTAATACCATCCACGAGGGTTCCATCCTCATGATCTGTTTCCTTCCTTAAGGCCCCATTCCTAATATCATCTCCTTAGGGTATTAGGGGTGAGAATTCCTTAGGGGTTAAAATGTCAACAAATGAATTTTGTGGGGACACAAACATTCAGACACTGGCAACCTTCAACCTCCATGCCTGGGAGGCTTGCAGAAGAAGCCAGTGCTTTCACCCTGCAGCTGCACATGCAGAGGTTTGTAACTTGGATAAATTGAAGGAGGGATATTCAGCAAGGGGAACTGTGGGCCTGGCTGCTGCCCCAACATGACAAGGTGAGCAAGCACATGGGTGACAACAGAGGCAAGTTACAACAGCACGTGGCGCTCTCCACTAATCTTCAGGGTGTAACACCTGTTGCACTTTCATCTTCCAAATCTCCTGCAAAGGTCTATTATGGCCCTGCCTTAATGAGGAACCATATAGCATAGGAATTTGGGGTCATATAGCGTAGCTAAAATGACTCTGTACAAAATGTCCACCATAGATTAGGTATGTCTTGTGAAGACCCAGTGACTCACATTTTTTGGTGAAGAGGTCAAAGCTAAACACATGTACAAACATGTAAACTTGCTGTTCTCACTAAATGTCAGTCACAGTGAAAGAATAACTGATTTTAGTAGACATATGTTAATGGTATTTTTGTTTTGAAAAGTGTCATTTCATTTACCTGCAACACAGAGCCAAAGTTATGTTCCTTAGATTCATAATTCTATCCTAAAATAAAATTATAAGATACTTCAAAAACTCATTTTGATCACTCCTTTGTCTCCTGTGCTGAGTCAGATCACACTCCATTCCTTTATTTAACAAACATGCGTTGATCTACAATAGTGCTGCCTTTGAAAGCTAAGTACAGTACCCATCCTTCCCCAAGAGGTAAGTCATTGATTATAATACTTCCTGAGATGTGCTTACCTGAAGTACAGCACCAGTACTCTAGGGGTGTCTGGGAGAGCTGCTTTGGAGACATGTCTCTAAGCTTAAATCAGGCATTGACTGAGAAATAAAATTTTACTTTGAGAGGACTCTGAAAGGCAAGTTAGTAAGGCTATAACGTGCATGAATCTGAAACTTTCAGTAACTCCAACCTACTCTTTCTGACTTTAGAATGACACTCAGAAGGGGAGACATCCATCACCTTCACTGGAAACAACAAAGGAAATAAAGTAAATAACATCTGAGCTCTCCTTACAAGCAGTAATCAGTACTAACCAGAAGGCAGGTTAATGTATTGCCCTTTAGAAAGTCAGAGTTGACGTTCTGAGTCAGACCATTCCTAAAAGTGATAATCAGAAAAACTGCTTAATGTCTGTAACAAAAGCAGGTAAGATCAGTTGACCAGTTGACCGTATTATGCCAAGACTTACAGGGTGTCATATAACTTGGCGACCACCCATCTCAGATCTAGGATCTAGTCCAGAGCTCTGCAATTTAAAGGTCTTGGTTTTATCATTTCTACAGTAGGGATCAAGCTCTCATGAATTGTTTGTCTCAAGACATAGAAGAATTGACTCATAAACCCAATATTAAATTATAAATCTAAAGGTCTTTTAATGAGCTTCAAATATGAATACATGGAATTGGATATTCTTTAGAGATTTATATCATGATTGATCATTACACTCCTTTACTATAGAAACATTTGCTTTTATCTAAAATATATTATGGGTCATTTGGAAACAGAATGCCCTCACTCTCAACCTCTGTCCTCAATTGGGAATTATAGAAGAGAATTGTGTTGTGTGCTGACCTGTTGATTCTGTGCATGAATAATTGTAGGGTTATATCCTGCTTGCAGAATCAAGTATATGTCAATAAATTGCATATGAGGGAATTTTTATCTGATGGTTGAGAGTGAGAAGGGAGTAGTGGAAGTCTGAAGAAAGCAGAGAAGTTTTTATATAGTCATTATAGAGAACGGAGGGTGAACTGACCACAAATGGTGATGCCAGGATGGTGGAGGAGGTTAGTAGTCATGAACTGGTCTGCTTCTTTAAGAACCATTCCATGTCTGCCTGCAGGTGCACAGAGAAGGGAGGAGATCGGATTCACCCATGGTTGGGCTTTGCTAGACAAGTGGGTACAAAGGGATGAAGAATGGTTGGGAGCCCTGATACACCTCCTGGATAAATTTTATCTTTGAAACTCTGAGGAGTTAATTATTAGCATCTTAACAAACATTAATTCCAAACATTAATTCCAACAAAATGAAGCTTCCTTTTTCTCTAACTGTTGGACCAATTTTAAATACTATTAAAAAAAACAAAAAAAAAAACTAAGGGCAAAGATTTCCAGTGCTGAGATTACTTGTGGTGAAGATACTTAGATTTTGGAGAAAAAACATTCTCAAAATCAATGCTTTCTAGTAGTTCTAGCCATTTTATGACTTGGGCCTCCTTAAAGAACTGAAGAAAACTGCATCCATGTAAACATTTACAAAAATTTCTGAACAATTTCAATGATGAAGTCCAAATCAAGAATGTATCAAGCACTTTAATAAAATTAGTTGGCATTTTTGTCCCTTAATATTTACTGCTCCTCCAATAGTATGCCAATTCCATTTTGTGTCTCCTCGGTGGGGAAGTAAAGCAAGACATCCTGACCTCCCCTAACCAAGAGGGAGGGAGTCATATAGTCCTAACTAGACCAGTCAGATTTTTTTTCTCCCTAATTGATCAATCATTAGCCAAATTGTAAAGATGATGGAGGAGGTGATGAGGGGTGCAATGGCTAAAAGGCATTCATTTTTGACTGTTCATAAAGAAAATTTATCTATTTCAGATAGTTGAGCACTTCCTTTTGACAAAATGCCAGTGCCATCCTGTGCTTGTTCTAGTTCCTATCCTATTTCTGAGCCTTATCCTCTGGCCTTTCAAACTTTTTTCTCAACTGCCCACTGTCTCTCCAATAAATTTTATTTCATATATTAGCCAAATGTGTTAATTGTTGCTTACCAATAACACCACCAGGAGAATCTGACCCAATTTAAACTCTATATGTCAACAATGTAACTTTGGTGGGGGAAGAGCTCAGATGATTGATTTTTATTCAGAAGAATGATTTTTGATTTAATTTTCCTATGTAGCAAAAACTCAGTCTTCCGTAACTTGGCCTCTTGATAAGCGCCATCTGGTATGTCTCAATGTATATATTCCTCTTGCAAAGGTGTATGCACATTCTTTGGTGTTCTAGTGCCACAGAGCATATTTCTCAATTTTATTTTATACAGATAGCTATTATAAACATTTTAGGATTTGAATACAAATTTTGGCAGTAATTCTAATAAGATTCCAACCACAGGAAAATTGGACTGGGAAGATTTTTTTCCTACAAGTACATGATGAACTTTTCACTTATCACTAGCCAAAGATCCATGAAATAATTAATGTCTTTTGATTTGGATTCTTTAGACTGGATTCAAAGCGAATACTAAACTTATTAGTTGAGTCTAATGGTAGGTACACAAGACTGGAATGGCAAGATACAAGATAAGGATAGTGGAGGTATATAAAAGGCTTCTCTAATTTCTTTAGTTGCTTTCTATTAAGCTTTTTGTTTTAATGGATACCAGAAGGCCATTAGAAGTTTGAAATGAGTCATGACTGTTCCATGCATGAGCAAAGTGTCTTGGCCAGAATGACAATACTATTAGGAGGACAAAAGCGACTAGAAAAGGAAGCAAACAACTTCCTAAGCTCACTCATTAATAAAATAGTATTGAATTCATTCCCTCTTAATTAGCTGGTCAGATACAACTCATATAGGTTAGACTGAAAGTTAGTCTACCTTCTATTTTTAAATGACTGCACTTTATCCTTCCCAAGTTGCAAAAACAAAGGTTTGCCAGACAACCCATCAAGCTCTGTGCCGATCTTCCTCTAAGCAAACCACAGATCTGATTCTACTGATCTATATCATTGGCAAAGAATAAGTGGACTTCTGATCTTTTAAGTTTCTCAAAAGATCCATTTGAATATGTGTCTATTATTGAAAAACACCCCAATCTATTTTTGTAAACATATGGAGCATAAATAACAAAAACTAGTTTAAAAAAATTTTCAGTTCACATATTTCTAGATTTAGGTAAAAGCATCTTATGTTTTCAGTTCTTCCTTGCAATTTGCAAGTCTATACATTACCTTTCAAAGATAACAGTGTTGATTGTTTCCTAATGGCATGGAGGAAAGTAGCAAACCTCTTCAGGAAACTAACTCAGAACCTTACCAAAATTCTGAGAAATCCAGGCATGGATTTGGTAACTTCTGAGAAATCCAGGCATGCGCCTAGTTCATCATATGTTTCCAGCATAGAAAGTGGCACCTTCTGATCTTGTCCCTAATGTGTAAAGAATGTTTCAATATTTTTGTTGAGGATGAAGGAGAAGGCAAATTTTGCAAAAATGCCTGTTGTAAAATTCCTGGAATAAGAGAACTGGCATTAAGTAGTAAGAAGTATGAGTCAGAAACAATCATTCATTTCCTCATTTGGTAAACAAATGTTGAATGCCTTATACCAAGAAGTCCCTCCAGTGAGGAATTCAATGATGAAGAAGTAAGTGAAAAATTACAATATAATATACTAAGTTGTGCTGGGGGAAAACAGGTGCTGTAGGAACTCAGAGAAGAAGCAGGACTCAGGTGTTCATAACTAACATAGGAAAGATTTAATCAAGTAGCAATCTGTGAGTTCAACTTATCGGAAAATGTAGTGAGCAGGCACTGCAAAACTACAAAGATGAAACCCAAGGAACCGTCATCAAAAAGAACTCCCAAGCAGGGAGGGAGAAATGGATGCATGTTGAGTGGCAAAGATGCAAGTGAAGGCAAAAAGGATAAACAGGAGTTCTCAAGCTTTATTTCATGGGAGATTCTGGGAAGCTTGTTTAAAATTCAGGTTCCTGGGTCCCATGCCTAAGACTGATACAACGGGTCTGGGGAAATGTCAGGGAAGCTGCATTTTTAAGGAGCATCCCATGTGATTCTGACTCAGGCAGTGCCTTCTGACCACACTTTGAGAAACACTTTGTATAGCCATAAGTCCCTGTCATAAAATGGTCCCTTCTGCCTGCTCACTTCGTCCAGATCTTTCTGAGGACCATATTACTAGATATTTCTCAGCATTGAAGTGAACTGGTATTCTATAGATTTCAACTAAACAGATGCTTTTATTTGTTCTTTTAAATCAAACATTTTGAAAACATGATGTGTTGGGGACCAAGGCTGCTGCTCAGCACCTCCTTTCTGCCATTCCCACCTTGCCCTGTCCTTGGAGAGCAGGCTCTGGATCCAGGTTCAGTGTAGCCTAAGTGCGGGCTACTCCCTGGGTAATGTGGATGCTATTGGCAGGACAGCAAGCATAACCTTTGTCTAGAGAGTCCATTTCTCAGCTCATATCCCCTCTTCCCCAGGTACCTTTCATGACCCCTATGGAGCATGTGAAAATCCCTCTGCAAGCAAAGTAAACTCACATCTTGGCTTTGATTGAGAATTAGACCAAGAGAAGGCATACTGTGCAGCACTAGCTTCCCACAGCAAGGGTGGATCCTAAAGTATGCTTTATAGTAACACCACTCTCTTCTGTAGTTTACAGAGCTCTTTCCCTGAGCGGGGAATTAAACATGTCTTATTAACACTGGCAGTATTAGCACTTCCTTCCTCATGTCGTAATAGCTACTTCTATAAGGGTTCTTGTTAAGAAACAACCCCCAGATATTGACAGATTGCAGAATTTTGCTGCAGGCTTTCCCAGGGCTGTTCACTAATTACTCTGGTCTAGTAAACTTTGTGAAGCCCAAGATTAAAACACATTTAAAAACATATCGCTTTTTAAATATGTGTTTTTGAATGAATCAATTTTATATTTTAAGACACTGTATTTTTAAAAAATTATGAATCGGGCCAGGTGCGGTGGCTCATGCCTGTAATCCCAGCACTTTGGGAGGCTGAGACAGGCGGATCACAAGGTCAGGAGATCGAGACCATCCTGGCTAACACGGTGAAACCCCGTCTCTACTAAAAATACAAAAAATTAGCTGGGTGCGGTGGCGGGTGCCTGTAGTCCCAGCTACACGGGAGGCTGAGGCAGGAGAATGGTGTGAATCGGCGAGGCAGAACTTGCAGTGAGTCGAGATTACGCCACTGAACTCCAGCCTGGGCGACACAGCGAGACTCCGTCTCAAAAAAAAAAAAAAAAAAAAAAAAAAAAAAAAAAAAAATTATGAATCATTATAAACACACACACATAATGAGAATTATATAATAAACCTTAGACTCATTACCAAAATTTAAAAATTATCAAGATTTTCCATTTTACTTCTAATTCTATTGTTTTCCTGAAGTATTTGAAAAGAAATCTTACCTCCAATGTCATTTAATCTTTAAATATGCTGACCATTTCTCTAGAAAAATGGGATTTTCCTGTCTACCTAACAGTATCAATATTACCTTTATCAACAATAATTCGTCCATGTCATCTTGTGCCTGGTCCACAGTACTTTTCCTGAAATGTGGCAAAATATCTTTTCCCAATTGTTGTTTGATTTATATCAGATAATAGTAAGATCCACACATTCATTTTGTGAATAATTATGGAATTGGGTTTATGAAAGTGACCAATCAAATCATAAGGTTTTATTTTTCTGAAACAAGCACACAGTATGCACCGGTTCTTTTTGTTATCTTCCTTCTTTCTTCACACAAACCTTGGGAGCAAAAAAGTTAACCTCTTTTTTCTCAGGCCATCTTGCATATCATGTTTTTGAGGCTTAAACACAAGAGTAGTAAGAAGTCAAACCAAACCAGCTTCACAGGGATTCCCTGAACCTCCATTGCAGCTTTTATGATGAAAATGGAAAGAGCTTCTTGTCAGCTCTGCATCCGGTGAAAAAGCTTAGCAGTGATACCCCATACCCTTCCTCCTGCACTGCATTTCTGCACAATATAGTGATGGGGCAATAGAAGTCCAATATTCTGTTAGGCTATATTCTCCTGAAAACCCCATGACCTGCCATCATATTCCAACATTTCTAGTTAAGGCTACTCTTCCAGAGGGATACAGTACAAAGAATTTTGGAGTCAGTTTCCCTAATTCAAACATTAACTCTGTCCCCACTAAGTGTACTAGCAAATTAGTTAACATTTTGAACTTCAGTGTCCATATCTGTAAAGTGGGTATAATAACGCCCATATTAGAGGTAAATTTGTGGGGATAAAATGGGATAACATAAGACCCACCATGATGCATTCCATGTCACAAGCACTTAAATGATACTTTCCTCCTCTGCCTCTCCTTTTTAAAGTGCTAAATAAATAGAAAGCCTTTGACAACTTGTTACAAACTGTGTTTTGTGGTCCTTCCCACTTTGGAATACTTTCTTGGAGGCGTTCTTCTTCACTAGTTCTTTTCTTCAGTCAAGTTATCCTAACTGGGCAATACTGACATGTAAATGGGGCGGCTGTTGCTGGTTTGAGGAGATAATAAATGTAAGTGTGTGGATGGTTTAGAGACAATTTACTTGCTGGTTTAGCAGGCAAGCCTCTCGAGGCCTCTTTATATCCACACTGGCCAACTGCAGCTTAATCTGACAAGGATAATGTGCAGAATGTAAATATTACCATTTGTTCCATGTCATCTCAGATCAGACACTAATTTGCAAATGTAATTTATCATGTCTAAAGAAAACCAAAATGACAGCTCTTACCAGTATTTGGTATTTTTGTGTTAACAATAGTTCATTTATGATTGTTATTGTTTCAGGCAGAAAATATTTCCCAATGTGTTCAGCTGGCAATGTGGGCTTTTATATTGCAACCCTCTCCCAGGCCTTGCTCTCCTCTCCCTTGTTGCATGTTGTTACCTAGGCTGGTCTTTGGATTGTTTGCCCCACTTCTCCACATTTCTCACATAGCTAAAAGAAATAAATGTTCAGATAATAGTCCATGTTCTGGCATCTGTTTTGGGAGAAGACTGAAGGGGCAATGTGAAGATTGAGGACTACATTTGATCTAAAGTGGATTTTGTCTGTTTTTACTTAGGGTCTCCCTCACAAAGAAAATGCCCAAATGCAGCAAAAATTATTGAAAATCTAGTTAAAGCCATATTATAGATGAGCTCAGACTGGCCAATTTGTGACAGTCAACTTCAAGGACTTTCTAACCCTAGGTTTCCCAAGAAGCCAAGACACCCAAATTGTCTACTCCTTATGGATCTGTCCCCAAAGTAAAACCATCTGTCTGTGCCAAAAAAGAGAGTTCGCTAGGCTTTTTAAAATATTAAAGGGGTTC
This sequence comes from Theropithecus gelada, assembly GCF_003255815.1. NCBI lineage: Eukaryota > Metazoa > Chordata > Mammalia > Primates > Cercopithecidae > Theropithecus > Theropithecus gelada. Next base: position 83,627,719 of record NC_037671.1, on the reverse strand, counting down.
CCATTAGTTCACAGGTTATTATTCTTTCTTCCCCTCCTCATGACTCTTCTAAGGTTGGCAGAAGATTCTATTTTGGCAAGTTGATCATTCGTTTCATCTTTGTAAGACCACTGGAGTTCATTGCCCAGCAAACCATAGAAAGATCAATATGTCTTTGCGTGACTGCCGGTGAGGTAGGCGGATGCCAGGAAAGAGGCAAGGAGCAAATCATCATAGCTCTGGCCGTCCTCGTTTCAGAAGGGAGACCTGCCAATCCCAGTAAAACACTCATGACATTTTAGAAGAGCTACAGGATCTTTCTGCCTCATTTCTCACATGGAAAAATAGGGAGAGTCAAGTATCCCCAGCTGGAGGGAATAGGTTTTTGTTTATCTTTAATTGAAAACAATGTTCCACCAGGGAACTTACACGGGGTCTTGTGCTTCTCCCAGTGGTGAATGGAGCAGGAGATAAGAATAGAAAGTGTCCGGGAGGGGCCTTGGCCTGCAGATAACTCTTTTGTCATCTTGATTGGAAAAGCTTGTACAGCTGCTTTGATTCAGTAAAGCTAAATTTCTAAGATTTCCTTGACCTTTGCTTAAACTGAGTTTGAGACAGACTATTTTTGTTATCTCCTGATGAGCTAAACGGAGCTAATAAATTATTCAGAGTGTGAATAAATCATTAAAAGTGCAAGATAACTTATGAAGAGTTCTGAGCTGAGAATTATCACCTGGTTGATGGCGACAATGTAAACATTGTTCAAGGAGCCAGAAGTTGGATTTTGTATATTTTGAATGAGCTCCTTAACTGCTGTGGTCCAAATGCATGTTCCAGACATATATTTGGAAGACTCACTAGTATTAACACAACTTGTGTGAAACTCTTGTGAGTTTTGCATGAAAAGTCTTAGTTTTGAAGTAGACTGAATTTTGTTTCTGAACATCAATGTCTATAGGGGCTTTCCTTCTTTCCTTACAGTCTTGAGCAGTTTTTGAAATGCAGCAGACATTACCACCACAACCAACAATAACTGACAAAAACAAAAAATCCTCCGCATTGCTTCAGAAGTCAAAGATTCAGCAGCTGTGGTGAAATGCAGATAATAGTAAAATATAAAGAGACTACCACTTTACATTTATGTCAATCATAATTGAAAGTAAGTCTCTTTATAAGCCTTAGAAAAGTAGCCTGATGTAATGGATATGATCCCAAATCCACTTGCATGTCTGTGATTTGTGCCGTTCATTATGTATTTAACCTTGTTAAAAGAAGTATGTTATACAGTCTTCCTGATTTATGATTATTTGTTAGACATATATTACCCTGCATTATGTGAAAATACAACAAAACGTGAACCTCCAAACTACAAAATTTCTCTTAAACAACTATATTACATTCTAATCATTTTACAAATGTTGAATTCCTTCATAGTTTCTTAATTCCCACAGTAAACATTGGGTATCTGTCCCTCATTTTCCTTTTCTGTAAAATGAAGATACAAATAATATCTACCTCATATGATTGTCTTGAAATTTGTAGAGCACTTAGAATAATGTGTCTGACATATTAAGCACTATATATGTTAGTAATTATATCATTATTTATGCTGTACCCAGTAGTATTGCTGTGGGTGGGCAGAGGATGCAGATATTTAAAAAGCATGAATTATGAGTAGTTTTCACTGTGACCTAGCTGGGGAAGGATACCAACAAATATGAAATATAAAGATTAAGACCTGGAACCAGGTGAGTATTATACAACAGCAGGGACAACATCTGGAAGTGGAAAAATTATGAGTTGGTTTATTTAGGAAAGACCTTTTGAAGGAAATCTTAAGACTTTTTCTAAGGAATAGGCCAGGTTGAAGAGGAGAAACCAAGGTCACTATAGATGTGGTAGCACAGGATCCGTGGTTTGAAATCAAGGCTACACTTGGCATTTGTAAGGTCAGAAAGAGAAGCCTTAGTTGAGTGAAGAGTGCATTGGGGTTGTGAGTGTGGGTCAGGCTACAAAGTAGTGGCAGAGAAGATTCTCTGGATAAACATATTGTGAGACTTTCCATGCTACCTTGAGGAATTTGGATTTTAGCCCCAAGGCATGGAAAGCTATTAGAGAATTTTGAACAGGAAAGTATCCAGATAATAGTAGTCCTGTAAGAATGCTATTGTGTAAAATGAGAGACACTTAAGGAAAGTGAAAAGTTGGATACAGAAGTCAAGGCAAAAAGGGATTAAAGTTTGGAATATAGAAATGATATGGGACTAATTACAACCGATTTTCTAAAAATTGCATATGTATATCTTTAAGGTCATCCTGTAAATTAGATAAATTATTATCCACATCTTACTGAAGATAAAGAGCTTCAGGTAGAGGGGACTTAGATGACAAAATCACACTTGAACTTATTTATTAAATATGTATTGCATGTCAGCCATGTCCAGGTTATGTTATAGCCACTGATGAAATACAGTGAAGAAGATTTACAAACTTCAAGAAAATTTATAGTGTGAGCATAGACAATGGGCATTTGGGAAATGCTTGTAGAATTGAATAAAAGAATAAATGAAGAGATCACATTACTTATAATATTTTGAAATGATTCCATATGAAAAATAACAAAAATATGCCTTTAGGCTTTACTTCAATGAGGTTGCACACTTTATTCTTAGTTCTAGCCAATTCAAACCACCATAGGTCAAGTGTATCTGAATAGTCACTTGGAGAATACGTTAGTTTTCTATTGCTATCATAACAAATTATGACAAACTTTGTGGATTAAAATAGTTCAAAAGTATTATCCCAGGATTCTGTAGATCAGGAGTCCAACATGGATCTCATGGGACTAAAAACTAGGTGTTGTTGGTGAGGCTGCATTTCTTTCTGGAGACTCCTTTTTCATTCAAATTATTGGCTGAATTTAATTCCTTTTGATTGTAGGACTGAGTTAGCTTCTACAACCTGGATGTCAGCTGAGGTTGTTCCTAGCTTCTAGAGCACATCACATTCCTTGGCTCACGGCTCCCTTTTGTCAACTTCAAAGCCAGCAATGGCAGGTTGTCCTTCTCACTCTTCGAGTCTCTCCTGCCTCCGCCTCCACCACACCTCTCTCACTGACTGATTTTTCCACATTTAAGGATTCATGTGATTGCATTGAACCTGTCCAGATAATCCAGGATAATCTTTCTATTTTAAGGTCATCTGATTAGTAATCTTACTAGCATCTGCTCAGTCCTTTTAACCTCATGTATTCACAAGTTCTGGGGCTTAGGGTGTGGCCATTTTTGAGAGGTGCCATTATCCTGTCTTCTACAGAGAGGAATGAAGCACAATAGTTAAAGGTTTAGATTAGATGTTAGACACTTCTCTCATTCAGGATTGCTGAATGCATGTTTGTTAACTTCGTTTCCTTTTCCCATTCATACACTATATCATATTTAAAAGAGGAAATAAAACAGAAGTACATATTGCAAGAAATGCTACAAACATTGAGGCATAAGGATCAGGCAGAATGCCTTTGCATATGAGAAGTTTTACACATTCAGGTGATGCATTTGTTCATTGTAAATGATATTTTCTACTAAATTCATGGTTTTGTACTGTTCACTTTGGAAATAAAGAGCCTTCCTCTCAAATTTCCAGTGTGCTAGATGAGATTAATTGGGCAAACAAATTACTATAATACAAGAAAACCCTTCCTACGATGTGCTACCATAATGGAAGTACAAAATACTGTGAAGAATAGAGGATGGAGGGGTTATCTTTCATCTGAGAAACCAGAGATTAATTCATGGCATTTGAGTACTAAAGTGCAGGTAAGACAACAGGCAGAGAAGGGAAGAGGCGCGTATTTAGAGTAAGGGGTGGCTAAATAAAGTTCAGAGCTGGGAGATGATTGTGTATCTTTAAGTACTTGGAATTCTTTCAGACTGAAGTAAAGCGTAGGTAAAAAGGTTTATTTGGATAAAAAATGAAGTGTTATACAGATTGAAAAAAATACCACAGAGGGTCACATTTTTCAGAAACAGGACTTTGGACTTTTTTTCTAGAGAGAATGGGGAGACATCAAATGCATCTGAGCAGAGGAAGGCAAGATCAGTGTCATACATCAAGAAGTGATTTGTGCCCATAACAAGTGAAATAGAGAGGAGTAACAGTTTGGAAGTGAGGAGAGCCACCAGAAAGTGCTGGTAATAGAATAGAGATAATGAATCACGTGCTAACTAAAGTAGAGATGGTATGAATGTAAGTAAAGGGGAAATGAGAGGGGGCACTGAGGACATAGAGCCTAAAGGAATGGGACAGGGATTAGATGTGAAACGGTGAGAAAAATGTGAGTTATAAGGATTAGAGCCTTGGCAGGAGGCTCTAGAAAAGCATAGGTACCATAAATAGAAAGGGCGAAACCAGGTGGAGAAGAAGGTTGGGGTGGAGGGATAGAGATAGTGAGGTTAGCTTGTATCTGTTAAGTCTGAAATCTGGGTAGAAAATTCAAGTGGAAATGCTAACGTAAGAGAAAGTCCCAGCAAGGATGAGACGAGGGTCAAGAAGAAGGAAATCCACAGTTAAAGATGAGACTAAATTGATGGCCAAAGAAGATGGAAGAGATTTCATAGTAGACACAATGGCATGGGAAGATTTAAGAAAAGAATCTTGAATAAGATGTTGGGAAGCCCTGAAGAGAAGAGCAGACGTTGAGATCTAGTATTTACCTCTATTCGGTATTTATAACTTACCTTGTCATTGGCAGAAGCTGTTGGGGAGGAGTAGAGTCAAGATGTAAGACCAAGTTAAGGAATAATTTTTGTTGCTGTTGGGGAAATATTCTAAGAATAGAATTTAGCTTAACAAAAGGGGGGAAAGCCCATATAGAATACTAAAAATACCACGGTAAGTTGTTTGATGCCAATATGGGCAAGGTGGGAGATTTTATCTCCTTAAATGTATTTACCTTAAAAATGGCATCTTAAATTATCAAGAAGGTTAGGTACATTTTTTGTTTTAGACTAAAAATTCTAGCAGTAGGAATCATATGTATGCAAATATCCAATATATATCCTATTTTTAAATAACTTAAATTGTACATAAGGTTTTTAAATTCCAGCCAGGGTTAATGTGAGAAATGCCTAGCCTTGAATATCAACTGACAAGGCTATAGATTTGCCCAGTGTCACAACTGAGATGACAGGAAGAATATTTTTCTAATTGCTGCCAGGAGGCCAGAGTCATCCCTTGAGCAGCAGGACTTCAAAGATTCACTGGTGCTCCACAGCAGAGAGTTCTTCTGAAATTAGTGAGAGTGAAAGGAATGTGCTGTGAGCTCCCATCCACTGTTTATCTGGGAGGGCTGGGAGGATAGTGAGCTTGACAGTGAAATTCTAACCCTGAAAACTGATGAGATGCCAGCATTTTCCTGCCTTGTGGGGACTGCCGGGGGTATCGCCTCTTACTTCACAGGGGAGTGACTGGTATTTGAGTGCTGATAACTACAATCTTGGTTGTGAGGCTGAGTCAGAGAGGACATTCCAGAAAAGCAAATGGCTGAGAAAAGAGAGCCAGGCCTGCAAATGAGAACAGAGGTTCTGGACAAACCATGGTGCTGCCAGAGTGCTGGTAGGAGGACAGAGGCTACAGGAACATTTTCTGAAGGGAGACCTAGTGTGGACATGCTCATATTTTAAATAGGAGTGGCAAAGAGGAGCAAGAAATATGTTTGATCTCTGGCCTAGCATATCACTAATATTTGCCGAGAAATTTTTTGTGTCAGTGATAGACAGCTGGAACAGAGAGCCTAATTTACGGAAAGTAGCTGAAAACAGTTGCTTCTTGAAAATCAGACCTCTATACTAAAATCCCAATAGGATAACCAAAAGGAAAAATCATATACTACGCTAAGCTTTCTCAGAAGACTATTTCTATGCTATGTTGACTTTCCACATGCAGTTGTTTCTGTCTTTAGTAACTGAAAACCATAGAACAATCCACAGTAACTAATCCTTAATTAGACCCAAAAAACTGATTTATATTTTCCTTTTTGGGTTAGGTTAAACCACCAAATCTGCATGGGAGGGAATACCAAGACAGAAGACAGTGTGGGTTGTTGTACTAACAAGACATCAAATATGCTATTTGGAGAATGTTTCTAAATTATAACTTCATTTGTCATCTCCAGAAGAACTTTAAAGGAGAAGTTATAAACCTATTAGGCCAGCAGCAAGAGATACAATAGTACTGTCTACACAAACAACAGTGTCTTAGTCCATTTTCTGTTGCTGTAACAGAATACCATATACTCAGTAATTGTAAATAAAAGGAATTTATTTCTTACCATTCTGGAGGCTATGAAGTTCAACAGGATGGCACAGGCATCTGGTCTGGGCCTTTATGCTGCATTCTCCCACAGCAGAAGAGCAGGAGGGTAAGTGAGTATAAAAGAGAAAGCATGAGGGACTGGGCTTGCTTTTATAACAACCCACTCTCTCAATAACTGACCCATTCCTGAGGTGACTTAATCCATTCATGAGGGCTCCACTCTCAGGACTCAGTCATTTCTTATTACGCCTCACCACCCAACACTGTAGCATTGGCGAATGTGTCTTCCAATACGTGAATTTTGACAAATACATTCAAACCACAGCAAGTGGCGAGAAGGAGAAGCACAGACTGGTGGTTGAGTAAGACATGGAACATGGACCAAGGGGATTTTATACTGGTCCACTGGGACCACGATGTAGGCTTTGAAAAAGGCCTCAGAAACACAGCAGATTTTAATCTTGTGGTGTCACAAATACCTTGATGATGAAAACTCAGGTTTAACAATGTTACACCCTTCAGGGTTGCATATTTATCATCTTCCTTAGTAATACTAAGTCTTATCCTCTAATGATACCACAGTGACAAAACATAAAACTGAGTTGGGACTCCCCAAATACCACACATTCCCTTCTGTCTTCTTTCAAATGTTCCCCAGTGAGCCTGCTACTTTCCTTTTGTTGTTTTTGTTGTTGATTTTTGGTTTTTGGTTTTTGAGATAGAGTTTCACTTTTTTTGCCCAGGCTGTAGTGCAATGGTGCCATCTCAGCTCACTGGAACCTCCGCCTCCCTCATTCAAGTGATTCTCCTGCCTCAGCCTCCTGAGTAGCTGGGATTACAGGTGTCTGCCACTACGCCCAGCTAATTTTTTGTATTTTTAGTAGAGTCGGGGTTTCACCATGTTGGCCAGGCTGGTCTTGAACTCCTGACCTCAAGTGATCCACTCGCCTCAGCCTCTGAAAGTGTTGGGATTACTGGCGTCGGCCACTGCACCTGGCCTAAATTATTCTCAAGAGGCAATAGCATGCTTTGACTGTGGATTGTGTGGACGGCTGAAATAATGTTAAAATAGCTAATTATAAAAATAATTTCCTATTTTAGAGTAAACATTTACTCTTTGTCAAGTATGCTTAAGGATTTTGTGTCCTTATTGTCTAAGGACTTTATGTATTTTATGCCATTTTATTTTTATGAGGGTCATGAGCTGGGTAGCATCACTATTTTCATTTTGCATGTATGGATACTAGGACTTTAGAGAAATCCTAGTGGAGTAAATGGCAGAGCTGGCCTTTGAACCAGGACCTGTTCAACTCCAGAGTCTGCCTCTTACACCCTAGGCTGGCTGCTTCAGAACAAAGTACCCAGGAGATATTAAGCAGTATGTATCAATAATTAAATGTATGTGCTTTTCGGCCAAGATGAGTTTGGAAACTTACCAATGAAGAGAGTATCTTATTTAGAGAAATTGTCAGATTTTTTCTTCTTTTTGCAATTGGAAAGTGAGCAATAAGTAAACATTTCTTTTTGGCCCACATTTAGATTCTTTGTTTATAGTTCCAAGAAGTATAATTTCTTGTTTCTCTGAGCCAGAAAGAGGAATAGTGGTTGGCAGATTGACAGGTGACCAGTGGATTAATCAATGGGATGTAGTGGCTGCTACACTTTAAGGTGACCCCTGCATAACTGTGCCAACGGCAGAGAATCCTTTGGCAAGCTTCCTGCTCTATGTGGGATAGAGACAATGGCTCTGTCTCCTTCCGCAGCTGGGTCCCTGACTTTGCTTGGGAAGCATAGGTAGAACTGGAGCCTGCAGAACCAGAGTTCCATATTCTCTTTTATTCTAGTTTCCGTGGGAGGGTCCTACTTCGTGTGAAGTAAATGTATTCCTGAAGATTTGAACATAATCACATTTAAGCGAGTCATATTTGAAATGTAGTATGATGATGCACTGTGTCCATTTTTTCTTAACAGTTTAAATAATAAAATTGAAAGGTTATTTAAATTAATTCAGGACATAGAGTCAAGGAATGCTATGATAATTGCTTTCATGTGACCCTTTCATAAGGTGAGTAACTTCTAATTTTTTAAAAGCTCACTTTTTACTTAGATTTCTTAAAACAGGATGTATATGTATTATACTTCCAGACAACATATTGACTAATACGCACATCACGTAATAACTGTAAAGTTTATTCTCCTTCATTTTCAGTTTTCTCATCTGTAAAGAAGTATGTCTTAAGATTGTTTAGATAATTCTATATGCTACAAGGAAGTCAGTATCTGGCCTATGGTAGGGGTCTGATAAGTGATAGTTCTTGTTAACAGCAGTCAGTTTGAAATCCAGAAAGCCCTGCCTGAGAGGACAGAGCTCTTGGGTTTTGTCTCAATTTTAGCACCTGCTCTCTCTCTAAGTGCTGTCAGTTCATCTCTAAAGTAGAAGTGATTATTTATTTGGCTAAAATTTAAAGCACTGGACCAAAAGGCCTTTGGAGGTTTGTTCTAGGTCTAGAATCTATTTTAAAAAGATTTAATTCAATTATATAGTTTAATTTAGAAACTGGTAGAAACTAGTTGCTTAGTGTCTTATAATTGGTTTATGTTCTCTAGCAGTTATCACCACCATTACAGAGAAATGGGATGGGCTAATTTCATGCATTCTCACTCACATGCATAACCCTGTTCTGTTTTTTCTCAGTGACATTTTTCCTAAGACCTTCATTCCTTTCAAATTCATCATATTTCTTTCTGTTTCTTACCTTTCTGTGATTTTTTTTTTCACCAAGAGGACTGACTTAAAAAATGAGTTCAGCACCTCAGCAAATTTCAGAATTGTGATTAATTCTATGCCCTTTCTCATTTATTAGAAACTCTTATTTCTCTCTCATCATCTCCCTTCTGATAGATTTGCCCTTCTAATACTCTTTAACCCTTTGGGCTTACCCTATCTCCCTTGGCTCTTTTGCTTTTCTTATCTCTATCCTGTTGGCCTTAACTGATGTAATTTGTTTTCCTTGCGGTTCCTCCTCCTCTGTAAAGACGTGAACACTCACTGTGAATATTTCTCACTTTTTGCATTAGTCTTTGTCAACTGAATCCCAATCTAACACACTTTTCATGAAAGTTTATAGCAAGTCCAGGCTTTTCTCATACTTCTAAATTTTCAGTCCTCTTGCAAAGTCGTATGATACTTGCCAAATTGATCTCCTGCAAATTAGTTTTAGATACTGTTTCTCGTTTTCTGATACGGACTCACTGTGGATGAGGCTGAACAGTTGATCTCAGCTTTGAGCAAATATTCTCCCTAGTGGATCGACTTGTACCTCATTTAGTTTGCTAGACTTGGGGTCTATGGTACATATAGTTCCTGGTCCACCTTGAAGTCTAATTTGGGGCAGGTCACTATGTCTTATGGCCCTCAGTAAAACAGAAAACTAGATATATCATTATTGTCCAGATCTATACACTTAATTTTTTTTGAAAACAATAATGAGGTTCTAAGAGCAATTCTGAATTATCTCATAAGATTGCATCCATAATCTCAAGTTTTCTTGCTTTGGGTTAAAAATGATTTCAATTCATTGTGGTATAGGGACCTTGGATCAGAAGCTCAGGCTACATATATTTATTTATATTTATGAACAACATTGGGAAATATAGCTTGTTTTATTTAATATATTTAGTTCAGTTGAATTTTTTTCCAAACCCATAGTGCTTGGCTGAGATGAGGGGGAGGAGATAAATGGAATCTTGGCTGGAGGAGCATTTGGGAACTGCTGGACTAGATGGTCCCAGAGGTCTCTGCTGGTTCTTTGGTTTCATAAGTACATGGCTCATTTGGGGCAGGCTGGAATTTATCTGCAGTGGAAGCTGTCAGCTCTCACGATCTTGACTCTGTGGTTGACTGGTGGGATGGAAGGCAGGAGGTTTTGCCCTAAGAAAGGGTCAATTGTCATCCCTTCCTTTCACAACAGGCTTGACCTCACGTGGGCTAGTACAATCCTTGGGAATTTATTTAGTACTCTGGAGTTAAATATGAAGCAAATGTTGCTTTAAGTACATTTTGACCTTGCCTTTTTTTTTTTTTTTTCAGTTTTCAAGTTACCAGAAAAACAACTCAGGGGAGAACGTTTTCTCTCCATAGGTTCTGTTGATTGGGGTGACAAGAATTTGATAAGTTACAAGGTAACCACAGAGTCTGACGTGAGTTACAAGCCTGGAATTCAGTGTCATGTGGTTTCTCAGGAAATCTCAAAATTGTTGGGAGAAAAACCTTTGACTCATTTTTGAGAATGAGGTGTCACAGGTCTTACAGAATGGTCTATATGAATCTTCTAGTATTGAAGTCAGAAAAGACACAACAAAGGTGATCTTATTTTCTGTTTTTTAATTGTGAGGAACTAGAATAAATGATCAGATAACAATGAACTGGGCACCTACTCATAACATAGATTTGCAACATAAAGCAATATTATAAAGGATAATTATGTAGTATAAAAGGTCATATAACATGAAGAATGAAGTTCAAACAACATGAAATTAATACAATCAAGTTAGTACAGCATGAAGTCATATATCATGAAGTTAATACAACATAAAAATGATAGAATGTTCAATTACATAATTTCCAACCATATCCCTGAAAATTAAAAGCATTGTTATAGTAAATAGAAACAAAAATTGAAGGCAAAAAGGAAGATATTCATTTAAATAGTTATTGTCATAGCTCAGCGGTTAACAGTAAAGAAGGCTCTGGGGAGACAGTGCCTGGATACAACTCTCAGCTTCGTGACTTACTAGTTGTGTGACTTTGGACAAGTTGCCTATCATCCTGTGCCTGTTTTTTCATATGGCAAAATGAGAAATATTTTAGCAATAATAGCTACTTCATAGAATTGTTTGATTAAATGACAAATACATTTAAATGACTTATAACAGTACCTGGCACAGTTAGATGTGAGATATGTGAAATATATATGAAAATATATGAAAAAATGTGACTATGTCCATCTCTGAATAACCAGATAAATTAGAGATCTACTCATCTACTGATAAAATAAAAGGTTCTTAGGAAATAATTGAAGAACAATGACCTGTGCTTCTGTGAACAATGCTAGCCTCCCTTACACAATCGTAGAGTGATTAAAAATGTTGAACAGCCAATATTTTGTTACTGTGACTCCTACATTTGACTTAGTATACAAACAGCTTTTAATAGTGAACCAAGTTTATTTGGAATCATTCAGTTCTTTCCTGCAACAAATGACACATGGAATACCAACATATGGCAGACATATATGAAATGCTAATAATCAAAGTAAAACTGAAATCTGACATCGCTGAGCCAAAAATAAATAGGTTAAGGAAATATAGAGACATCAGTGTTTTCATGTCCAGACACAACTTCCCTGTCATGATTTTGTAGGCTGCAAATATGCTTATTTTAATTAAAGGGATACCTTATATTATTATAATTATCTTACTAGTTATTCATGCAAATAAAGTTACTGGTCATTATGGTTTGGTGCCTGGAATTATGATTTGCCTTGCATGTTCCTATTGCTGTTTTGGACCTACAAAAACACTATGCTTTAAATCATGGTAATCTTCTCCATTTAAGATTTATAGCTAATAAACAAGTAACATTCATTCATTTAGTCAGTATTTGAGTACCCACTGTATGCCAGGCATATGGGAATATGGTAATATGTCTGTGATTAAGATAAACATAGACATTCCTTGCCCGTTTGGATCTTACAGTTAAAGGGGAGGTCAGACTTATCAGTATTTTATAAGCAATTGGATAATTGTAATGTAGATATATGCTCTGATGGAAAAGTGCAGGTATTATGAGGTTTATACTCACACAGGTTGGGAAAGTTTTACTGAAGAAGTGACATTCATTTGAGCGCTGAAGGAGAATGAGTAGTTTGTGGGAAGAAGGGCACAGAGCAAGGATGGGGAGGAGGAGAGAAAAGTATTTCAAGATAGAGAACAGCACTGTGAAGGCACTGAAGTGAGAAATTACAACAAGAAGGCCATATGGCGGCATATGGTGAGTTGTGGAGAGAATGACTCAAGGTGAGGCCTTGAGGACCATATTAAGAATTTTAGATAATTCCTAGAAGCAATGGAAGCTATAATGTGTTCTAGTTGGAGTTGGCCTAATGGTTCATAGAAGTTGTGTTGGTTGTTGAAGGGATTAGAGACAATGGCAAGATATGAAGTAGGAAGAGAAGGGAAGAGGTTATTTCTACAGACAAAGAACAAGATTCAGAGACTGACTGGATGTGGACAGAGAGGAAAAAGGGGGCTCCAAGGTGACCTAGCCTTCTTCACAAGAGTCTGAGGGACTGTGTTATTATTTATTGGAATGGAGAATGTTGGTACAAAAAATTTATAGGGATGATCAAAGGTTCCATATAAACATGCCAGTGAAACACTCAAGTGGAACTATAGAGTGGGCAGCTGAATATGGATCTAGATGTGCATATAGGTTGATGAATGGTCAGATAGGATAAGATCTAAAATGTGCACTGAGATTGTTACCTATAAAGTACTAAAGGCCCTGACCAGAGAATGATGGTTTGAGAAAACTGACAAAGTTCGATAATTGAAATTAATTATGACTTTATTATTTGCAAAAAGATTCAGGATGGGATGTAACTTTTAAATAATAAGAAAGGAAAACTATCCTTTCAATAGCTGCCCATTTTCAAAGTCTGGTGCACATGCTCACATTTCTCATCTCTTTTTAAATTAGATTGTCATTCCAACCAATTGTTTTGCAGGTAATTCTAAATCTCAAGGGTGTAGGCCTAGAATGAGTTAGACTGTACTTTAACATTGTATTCTCTGTTTCATAACTCTTTAATTGTTGCCTTGCTGCTTTTTATGTGAAGGTTATATCTCCCAGATTTGAAGGCCAAGTTATTGACTTCCATTTATTTGCTGGGGTTTCAAACTCAAATACAGGGCCAGATATGTATCTAAATATCTGTAAGAAAGCATACCTAAGGAAGACATGGGAACTGTAATGCTAGCACTTGCTTGCTCATTTAAAGGGTAAGGCACACACACACAAAATTACCTATTTTTGCTTTTGTTGCCTGTACTTTTGAGGTCTTATCCAAAAATCATTTCCCAGAGCAAAGTCAAGAAGCACTTTTCCTGTTTCTTTTTATAGTAGTTTCATACTTTGGGGTCTTGCATTTAATTCTTTAATCTATTTAGAATTAAATTTTGTATATGATGAGGGAGAAGGGTCTATTTTCATTCTTTGTGGCATGTGGATATCCAATTTTCACAATACCATTTATTGAAGATACTTTCCTTTCCTCAATTTGTGTTTTTTGGTACCTTTGTCAAAAATCAGTTGGCTGCAGATGTGTGGATTTAGCTCTAGACTCCCTATTCTATTTCACTGGTCTATGTGTCTGTTTTTATCCCAGTACCATACTGCTTTAGTTACTATAATTTTGTAGTATATTTTGAAGTCAGATAGTTTGATGCATCCAGATTTGTTTTTGCTCAAGATGGCTTTGGTTTTGGGGGATATTTTGTGGTTTCATATGAATTTTAGGATTGTTTTTTTTATTTCTGTGAAGAATGTCATTGGCATTTTGGTGGGGATTACATTAAATGTATGATCATGTTAGGTAGTATGGTTATTTTAACAATATTCATTATTTCTATCAATGAGCACAGGATATCTTTTCATTTGTGTCTTCTTCAATTTCTTTTATCAATGTTTTATAGTTGTCAGTAGATAGATTTTTCACTTCCTTGCACAGCAAAGGAAATAATCAATTTAGTGAACAGACAATCTACAGGATGCAAAAAATTATTTGCAAACCATACATCTGACATAGGGTTAATATTCAGAATGTATAAAGAACTCAAACAACTCAATAGCTTTAAAAAATCTGATTTTAAAATGGATGACAGACTTGAATAGACATTTCTCAAAAGAAGACATATAAATGATCAACAGGTTTATAAAACCTGTTCAATATCACTAATCATCAGGGAAATCAAAATCAAAACCATAATAAGAAATAACCTCATTCCAGTTAGAATGGCCATTATGAAAAATACAAAAGATAACAAGTGTTGACAAGGATGTGAAGAAAGGGAAACACTCACTGCTGGTGGGAATGTAAATTAGTCATTATGAAAAACAGTATAGAGGTTCTTCAAGTATTAAAAACAGAACTACTGTATAATCCAGCAATCCGACTCCTGGTCATATATACAAAAGAAATGAAATCAATATTTCAAAGAGATACCTACACTCGCGTGTTTATTGCAGCACTCTTCACAACAGCCAAGATATGGAATCAACCTAAGTGTTCATCAGTGGATGAATGGATAAAGAAAATGTGGCATATACACATAATGGAATACTATTCATCCTTAAAAGAGCATGAAATCCTGTCATTTGCAACAACATGGATGAACATGGAAGACATTAAGTGAAATAAGCTAAACATAGAAAAATGCTGCATGGTCTTACTTATATGTGAACTCTAAAAAAGTTTATCTTAATGGAAGTAGAGAGTAGACATGGCCATAAAAATGGCAACAATAGACACTTGGGATCACTAGAGGTGGGAGGAGGAAGGGGGGGTCAAGGGTTGAAAAATTACCTATTAGGTAGTATGCTCAGTATCTGGGTGATAAGATTATTCATACCCCAAACTTCAGCATCATGCAATATGTCCAGATACCAAACCTGCCTATGTATCCCCTGAATTAAAAAAAAAAAAAAAGTTGAACAAAAAAGGAAAAGAAAAGAATTGGAGAGTAGAACAGTGATTATCAGAAGCTGGAGAAGGTAGTAATGGGGGAGGGGATGGGGACAGGTTGGTCAACAGGTAAAAGTTACAGTTAGGATAGAGGAATAAGTTCTGATGTTCTATTGCACAGTAAGATAACCATAGTTAACAAAAATGCATATTTCAAAATAGCTAGAAGAGAGGATTTTGAATGTTTCAACCACAAAGAAATAATAAATATTTGAGGTGACAGACCTGCTAATTACTTTGATTTGATGGTAACACAGTGTACACATTTATTAAAACATCACATTGTACTCCATAATGTATATAATTATTATGTGTCAACTAAAACTAAAATTAAACTAAAAAAAAAAAAGACAAGGACAACATGTTCGCACTTATTTGTGGAATATAAAATACTTGAACATATAAACAGTGGAATGGCAGTTACCATGAGTTGGGAAAAGCATATGGATGGGGAAGAGATGTTGATGAAAGGCTTCAAAATTTCAGTTAGACAGGAAGAGAAAGCTTTAGTGACCTGTTGCACCAAATGGCGGCTATAATACATAATAATGCATTGTACATTTTAAAATTATTAAAACAGTGGATTTTAAATATATTCACTGCAAAAAAATGACAAGTATGTGAGGTGATACATTTGATAAAACTTGATTTAGTTATTCCACAATGTACACATGTATCAAATTATCACATTATACTCCATAAATATGTAATATATACAATTACTATTTGTTAATTAAATAATGAGAGTAAAAGGGTCAGGGATTCTCAGTGTTGGCTGCTTGCTGATATCATGCTGAAATGTGGAGCTCCTCAACGTTGCCAGGTCTCTCAACTATTAAAGAGAAGTCAAATATCTGTATTTTCAGGTAAATTATCTGATTTTTAAAATTTTGCAACTAAATATTTTTTTAAACCCTCACAACACCCTTAGAAAAGTCTGCTGGAGTGATTTGACTCACTCTGTTTCAGAATTTTCTTACGGCATTTCATTCATTGTTCTAAATAGGTGACTCAGAAGTGTTTGCTAATTAATGATCCTAGAATCAACCCACACTCTGCCAGTGTATAACATATTCAGTGCTTGGTCTCTTAAAATGTTTGTGGTTTTGATAACCGTGTAAAACAAACCTGCCACATTCCCTCATAATCAGGAACTTGCCTCTGTTGAAAACACCTTGGTGATGCTGAAACCTAAATGTCCTAAGCTCCATTTCTCTTGGGACTATCAAACTGAGTGCAGCCTGACTGCTGCAGCTCAGCCGCACTCAGCTGCAATCTCAGCAATGCCCTTCTCTGCTGGGAGTCACTGGGCAGCCTGGAAGTAGGAGAGACTTTAACAGCTCCTGGGATGCAGATCATTGAGGCAGTTTCTTCTGAAAGTCCATAAAGCAAATCGTGTGGGCCTTTTTTCTTCTTTTTCATCATGTTTTCACATGAGAAAAAAAAAAAAATGCTATGGCCCAGTTCTCCCTTAGGCTGATTTGGAAAAATTGCTCTTCACCCTTACCCTCTTCTATCTTCTCTCCCCCTCACGTGTTCTGGTTCTGGTTCTCTTCACGTTAGGAAGTGGCGATAAAACTGTGTATCTTACAACCCACCAGCACTTGACTGGCACTCTAGAGGGTCACAGAGTAAATAGGTGTCTGATTAAATGTGTGTCTGAAGACCTTGGCAACCTTTGAAAGCTTGTGTCAGAGGGATGGGCTTGTGCTTCTAGGGAAGCTTGTTGTAACAGGCGGTGTACTTTCTCCTTTCATCAGCTTCTGTAATGGCTTGATAGCATTTTTAGAAGTTCATTTAGGGGATGATATGAATGAAGTTTTGAACAAAATCAAGGCTACTTTTCCTCCCTTTCTGAGTGCAATGTCTTTAGAACTTGCTAATTAGAGATCAGGCAACAAAGAGATGCCTGAGTCATTGTCTCCAAAGATAGTAAAACTAAACTCTGAAGAAAAGTATGTTTTTGGAAATGCTCACAACTTAGTCACTCTTAAAATACAATTGACATAACCACTTTTCGTTTTGGGCCTCTCCTGAAACAGCAGTTAAATACATGAGTCAAGCCGAATGCTCATTTTCCCGTTTGTTGGGCATGATGGGGTAATTGCCCAGACTCTCATTAACGCTTCCCATTTTGGTGCTGATTCCAAAGGTCTCAAGGTGGATCCAGAAGTTCTTTGGGCAAGCAAAATTTTGCCAGCAATGATGATTTATTTTTAGAAAGAGAAGCAATGAGTTTCCTACTGAACAGAAACCGCAGCATGAAATCAAAAGACCTGGGTTGGAAATCTGGCTTTGCTCTTTATTACAATAGCTGTGTGCCTTTGGGCTCTTTAACCTTTATTAGTCTGTTTTCTTAATAATATAATTAGGATAATAATTTCTAACTGATAGGGTTGTTGTGAGAATTAAATGAGATAATTGAGAAAGTATCTAGGGCTTGGGAAAAAGCAGATGCTCAATAAATGCACATTCATTCATTCATTCTTTCATTAATATACCAAACAAACAATATTTCTCAACAAAAATTTGCACTATTTGATCTTAATGAGTAACATAAATTACAAAAAGGACAAAGTTGATTATTCATAGTATTTTAATTCCTTTGTGTTTTATTAGATTTTCCATTAGCATTTTAAGAGATGTCCTTCCTTTAGGACTCATTAAGAGATGTCTTCCCTTTCTTACTGCCTCATGCTGCTGCCTACCATTTGCTCTAGGTTATTTTGTTTATTAATCTTAAAATTACCTATAAATATTACATTCATTTTTTATATTCTTTGTAGATATATTCTCTTGAGAGATATATGTTTATTTTCAGGGAAGTCATTGAGTCAGTATGCCTTTTGGAAGGTTGTCCCACTCTTCCAACCCAACTTATCTTAAGAATAAGTTGTACCATCAGTCATGGACCTGGCCATACTCACAGAGGTTGGTGTATTCTCTTTGAAAGATTTTCAGGAATGCTGGTGCCACACTTTTCTTCATGGGCAGATTCCAATGTTTCATTTTCCTGACAGGTAAATGTTTCTTTTGTGTATTAGATGGTTGTCCTAAGTCTATCCAGGTTGCTGAGTGTTCAATTTAACCTCTTTAGTGGTTTCGATCACATTTAGTTGAAGTTTAAAGAGGATTCTTAGACTACCCTTTCTACTAACACTTTCTGTCTCAGTCTAATTATTTACTACTTTGTGTTTTGTGCTCTGAGGAATTCAAAGTCCCCCATTTGTGCCCTTGTTTCCTTTTCGAATCCTATGCCCTCATCTAAGTAAAGCCATAGAGTAGTGTGTCCTTTACTATGATCTCAGTTGGTGACAGTACAGAGAATACTTTACTGCTTCTTGTCATCACTCTTCGGGAGTCATTTTGCTGGTGTTGAGCTCAGAAATCAGATTTCAAGGTGACAGTATTGTATAGGACTGTGAGCTTTAAAGTTGTTTGTAGAGTTTGGCAGATTTTTAAATTTTGTTGTGTTTTTTAGTCTTCAAAAATCTCCTCTATATCAACATCTTTTTCTTTGGTTTTGTTACTTTTTAGAGTCTTTGGAGCCATTAACCCATGGGATCCCCATTTTATGTAACCATTTGGCTATGAAAAAAGATATGAAAAATGAATGCAGAACAGGGACTATTTTTTAATTTAGGATTTTTTTTCCAAAAGTAAGGGAAAAGAAGAAATACCCCTTTTGCCTTTATTCTATGATGTATCTCCATTCAGGGATTCTTTGATATATGGACATGTTAAGATCATGTCACATGAGCCAAAACGCTATTTATGATGAACGAGAAGGAAGAGTTGGACTACAAATTTTCACCTCTGTCCTTCTGCTCCTCCAGCAAAATCCATCTTGATTTCTCCATTGGTCAGATTTTTTTTTCCTTTGTCTTTACTTTCAGAACATGGAAAAATTAATATGGTTTTTAAAAAGCCACTGTGCTCCCAGAAACTAAGCTTTCGGTAACCACAGAAGTACATGAGTATTTATTGAGAGCAAATTATACACAAGGTATTATACTATGCAGAGTACAGAGATGATGAGGTCATCTCTTTAAGCAGTTATAGTCTTTTTGGGGAGATGGAAAACATGCAATATATAAAACTCCCCTCAAAGGTAACACGTACCATTTGAAATATATGTAGGTTTCTAGGTGGCGGGGGGAGGGGAGAAACTGTCTCTGGCTGAAGAGGTTATTATAGACTTCTGGAGGGAAAGAGATCTGATAATGCGTAAGAGCTTGGTAGGCAGAGATAACTAAACAGCCCAGGCAAAAAGCAGAATTTTCTGGCCGGGCGCGGTGGCTCAAGCCTGTAATCCCAGCATTTTGGGAGGCCAAGACGGGCGGATCACGAAGTCAGGAGATGGAGACCATTCTGGCTAACCTGGTGAAACCCCATCTCTACTAAAAAATACCAAAAACCAAACCAAAACAAAACAAAAAAAACTAGCTGGGCGAGGTGGCGGCGCCTGTAGTCCCAGCTACTAGGGAGGCTGAGGCAGGAGAATGGCGTAAACTCGGGAGGCGGAGCTTGCAGTGAGCTGAGATCCGGCCACTGCACTCCAACCTGGGCGACAGAGCGAGACTCCGCCTCAAAACAAAACAAACAAACAAACAAAAACCGAATTTTCTGCATAGAAATGAATGACTGAATGAATAATTTTTGTGTTTTTTATATTAAGATGAATTTAATGTAAATTCAAGGGGAGGATTTAATGTTCCTACTATAATTAAATTTAAATTTTAAAATTTCAGTGGCATCTATGGCAACCATGATGAAAAGAGTGCACACTACAAAATGCACAAATACAAACAAATGTAACATGATGGAATCCAGATGATCAATTCAAGGCTCAACTGTTTGTGGTCTTTGGATGAGAAGAGAGTTTCGAAATGAATGCAAAAAAAAAAAAAAAAAAAAAAAAAAAAAAACTTCCTGAAATTCAGCCAAGTCTCCCTGAAAATGCTTGCTATCTCTAGGTTGCTGTAGGGTTGAAGGAATATTTGATTGTGGACATTTTATCACAAAATAATTTAGCTCATATTCATGACCCATACTGGTTAAAAGTTCATGAACCCTGAGGGAGATATATCTTGTGAGAGAAGATCTGTGTCATTCCTGACAATTTTCTTTTGCAATGAGAGTGCGCCTCTTCCAAAGTGTTGAACACTAATCTCACGGGAACAATACTGCTGCCATATGCACAAAGATCAATTATCGTTGCAAGGGGTATGTTCCATTAGGATTATCACTGCCGTTTTTTGGAGGCTGCTTATGTGCCAGGCACTGTGCTGAGTAAATACTTTACATGAACAATCTTTGTAGTGATGCTATGAACCTACTTCCATTCCCATTTTACAGATTAAGAAATGAAGGATGAGAAAGATTAGGGCAGTTTCCCAGAGTCTTGACAGATTTAAACTTAGATTTAAACACATAAAGCCTGTGTTCTTTTCATTTGGGATTGTGACAGTTCTAAATAGTATATTATTTGAGAGAGTTATTCACACTTGATCATGGGAAGTCTTAACTGTTAAGCAAACAAACATATACAAAGCACAACAACTTAATTTTCCTTATTTTTTTTTCCTGAAATTCTTTCATCAAGGAATCTCTTTTCTTGGGTAAGGTATGGAAAGGTATTGACTCTATTAACAAAAACACACTTGAGAAATGCTGTCATAAGGCAAGACCTGAAATAATGGATTAGGTGAGGAGCTAGTGTACCGTCTCTGCTGGTATTTAAAGAATACCGGGAGAAAACATCCACATCTACCCCAAAAGCTTTGCCAAATTCTTCAGGAAGTTTGTCAGGTAAGCTAGGTTTTTATGTACAAATATCTTAATTTAAGGAAGTTTATTTTCTAATCTCTTTCTATTAACTGTGGAAGAATTCTAAAATGGAGAAGGAAGAGGAAGAAGAGAAGGAGGAGGAGTAAGAATAAATGAAATCATTTGTAGTGTAATCTGATTAATTTTTAAATTATTTGGTTTTATAAGTAAATATTTCCCTTTCAATTCCTTTTCCTCTTATAATGTCTCAGTCATTAAGAAGGAAATGTGAAATAAAATATTAACTTTCCCCTGACTTTTCTCAACATAACTCCTATCTCCATAACAGTGAAGCACAGTATCTTTCTTACATCATCATCAGTTATCTCATAAATTATTAAGTGATCTTGGAAAAATTTATTAAATTTAAGCATTAGATATTAAATGTAATTCATCAGAATCATGAATCTTAGTTTCTGGCTCAATACATTGACCATAGGATATAGGAGACAAAGACAATGCTAAATTCCACGGCTTTTATTTGATATTAAGACTTATAGTATCTACAATTACAGTTTTTCTCTTTTATTTTCCCTTCAGAATATGAATAGCCATCTATAGCTGTTGATATAAATGCTTGTGTTTCCTGACATTTTAAAGTCTTTGTGCCATGAATGTAGGCAAATACCATTTCTAAAATATTGGCTTTAGATGTAACACATTTGGGAGTAAAAGTAAACACTGCATGTGCCACTCTCCATTTCTCAAGAAGACATCGTTCAGTGTGGAAGAGTAACTGATGCCCAGCAAATGTCCTGGATTCGTTTTAGCATTTGACTTTGCCATTATGGAAGTCACCTTTCCACATAAAGGCATTGGTAACATGGCATTCAAATACTTCCAATTTTAACAAAAGTACCACCTTTTCTAAGTCTATTAAGAGAGCACTTGAACATCCAAAGATTGGTGGCATTCCATTTTAAATATATTTTTCTTAAAAATTAAAAATCCAGAGTGACAAGATATGATTTCATATCAATAATAAATTGTTTCACGCTTACATATATGCTTAACAGTTATCTTAACTCTTTGGCCAAGACCTGGGAACTGTGGGTCATGAGCAAAGTGTGTGTTGGGTGAGCAAACTAAAACCACCAAAAGGTATTTCTATGGACTTGAAAACATTTTTGAGGGAACATTCAGAAATACACCTCATTTAAACCAGATCTTTTTGATTTTTGGTTTCCTTTTTTCCAAGTCATGGGATAAATTCTTTGATGGAACATACCAGGTTTGCACAGGCTAATGAAAAAGCCACATATACTTAAAAAAATTTGAGGCAAAACTCCTGGTTATGTTGTTCAAAGAAGACAAGAGCCTTGCAATTAGGTTCATTAATGTAGGTTAGGGTCTGGTTTCCTTTACTTCATGGCAACTAGAGGAAGATCGATCTCTATCCTTGCCTAGTAAAAATATCAGTTCATAATGAAAACATAACCCTTTGATGTATTTCTTTGTAGCATTTGCTTTCAGAAACTTTTGATGCTTTGCCCTATCTTCTTCTATTAGTGCTTTTATCTAACCTCAAAAAGTCACCCACCAAAGCAGATGCTCTGAAGTCCCACTAGGTTCCCATCAGTCCAGTAGAGAGGGCTGACATGACATATTAGTCTTAAATCTAAAACATATGCTTGGAAAATGCCTAGTTTCCTGGCAATAATTAAGAATGCTACTTGGCAGATTGGCAGCCACATAAAACAATCGTTAGTAAGCCTTATATTTATTATGTTCCCATTTTATGTAAATGAAACCCACATTACAAATATGGGTAGGAAACTAGACCCAAAATTATGTACAGGTAGAATCAATTACGATGAAGATGAAAAGAACATGGATAGTTTTTTTAAATTCATTTTTCTTATCCCAAAAGATCTCATCCTCCCACCAAAAAGAGCTACATCAAAACATTTTAAAATTTCTTTTGATTAACTTTTC
This sequence comes from Theropithecus gelada, assembly GCF_003255815.1. Lineage (NCBI taxonomy): Eukaryota > Metazoa > Chordata > Mammalia > Primates > Cercopithecidae > Theropithecus > Theropithecus gelada. The sequence goes on along the minus strand of NC_037671.1, from coordinate 83,604,860 downwards.
AAATCATCTTGAATAAAACTTTCTCATAAGTCCTCATTTGGCAGTATGGCTCACTGAAGAATTCTGGTTTACAGTTAATTAAGATAAAATCCTGTAGTAACAGGAGACTTTTCCTTTATAATAATGTTACTTTTAAAAAAAAAAAAAAAAAAAAAAAATCCAGATACTTAAGTATCCACTTCAAATATTTTGTGCATATATTACATATGTATATACATACATATATATTATATATATGTACAAACACACACATTTAGGAGTGATATGCACTAAAATTATGAAAGTATAGCTACATTCCTTTTCTTTCATTTTTTTTTTTTTTTTTGAGACAGAGTTTCACTCTTGTCGCCAGGTTGTAATGCAGTGGCGCAATATCGGCTCACTGCAACCTCTGCCTCCAGGGTTCAAGCGATTCTCCTGCATCAGCCTCCCAAGTAGCTGGGATTACAGGTGCCTGGCACCATGCCCAGTTAATTTTTTGTATTTTTAGTAGAGACGAGGTTTCACCACCTTGGGCGGGCTGGTCTCGAACTCCTGACCTCAGTTGATCCACCCGCCTCGGCTTCCCAAAGTGCTGGGATTACAGCCATAAGCCACCGCGCCTGGCTGACATTTCATATTAAAATACTGATATAATTCTGAACTAAATGGAAAATACCCACTGCACCAAGTCTCTCATGTGTAATTCTATCTCTTTCCTTGGGACCCCCTTGGACCTCCCTATTGTTCAGCAACTAAATGGTTAAGGGCCTGGGATCCTTCTCCATTGTCCTTTCTGTACAGTGGGTGCCTGTGTTGTAATACTTCTTATATATTTTGAAAATCACTTCTGTACATATGTTTTGGGTTCCTGTACATGACATGTTCAAGTCAGGAAGCCCTATAATCCAAACAGCAATACTTCATGGTGTTGAAGCTACATGGTCAAGAAGGCTATAAAACTAACCAACCAGCAGCAAGTAGGCAAAAACTAAACCTACGTAATTTTGGTTATTAATAAATGTGCCTGGACATTTTCCTAAAGAAATAAAGTAAAGGTACTGTAAACTGCATCAAAGAAATTCAGGTAGATTCTACTTCCAAAACTGTTGGAAAAAGTGATTTTCAGCATGAAGTGCATGTGGAACAAAAAATATAGCAGGCACACTTTGCCATGGTGCATCTCCCATCTATAAAAATGAAAAAAACAAGTTTTCATTCTACATTTGCCAAGTTCTATGTGAAATAAACCAGGCCATCTAAGCAATAACATTTACTTTGTTTTCTAGACTGCTGACTCTAGGCAAAAAATTTCTCTTTGTTACAAAGTTCAAATTCCAAATAAAGTCCAGGGATGGGGAATTCAGGAGTCTCCAGAGGAAATGTTTTAAAATTGGAATCATCTTAGAAATATGTTAGACACAAAATGTGACAGTAATTGTTTTCTTTTTATCTTTAACTTTTGTGTTTTTATTTTCTGATTTGTCAATAATTTCATTGTAAATTTTAGAGCACTTTTTGCAATTTAAATCATAGTTTATACATTCTTAAACAAGAATACTAATGATATTCGTTTACTCTTTCATTCTACATATATTTATTGATTCTGCTTTGGAGTTTTACTTGGCTTGTTAAAATAGTCTACCAACTTTAGACATAAGTGCACTTAAGAAGGAATCAATAATTACATTGAACCACCATATATTGTGCCCAGTCTTTTGTCACATAGTCAGTAGTCAGTAATTCAATTGAATTAAGTGGTTTGTCATTTATCAGTGATTTTTAAACAAGAGTTGGTGAGTTCTAATCATGATTTAGAGGCCCTAAAGAACTTTACGGACAATTATAATGAGTAAAGCAAATGAAGATAGTGGTATAATTTTGTGGTTAAGCACAGAAGCTCTGAAGGTAAAACAAACAAACAACAATAAACAAATAAAAAATCCTTAGATTTAATCATGACTGACAGAATGACTAACTTACTAACCTATGACCATGTACCAATTATTTTAACCACTCTATGTCTCAGTTTCCTTAGCTATGAACTGGGGTATAGATTAAATAGACTTATGTATGTGTGTGACATATAAAAAAATGAACATTATTAGTAGTAATAGTAATTATTATTATAAACATAAAGACAGATCTTCTGAGAGTTATCAAAGCAAATTTTTTATTAGATCAGATAAAAACTTAGTTTAACAACCAGAATATAATCTCAACTCTAGGATATTTTTCACCAATTTGGAAGAACAATTAACTTTGACTCTTTTGTTCTAATCACTTCCTCTTATTGCTATCAGTGAGGGAGGGATTCCCACTTTAGATAAATGGGAATGCCCAAACACAACACCCAACACTGGAGAGATGAGATCAACAGCAGTTTGTTAGTCACATACACTCACAGCCCAGGAGAGGAAGACACCACACTTCCTGCAGAGTCACATGGGAGTTGCACTTGGAACAGGATGAACAGCTAAGGGCTGCAGCAGGCAGGCTTTGTAGTATCAAGAGGGTGAGATGCCCTCCGGTTGGTGCAGGAAGATATGATTGACTTGTTTGAGTAATTCCTTAGACTGGCAAGGAATTGAAACCCACTACTCAGGAATAAGCAGGAACTGTGCCTAGTCCCCTTGATAAGGAGGATTGTTTGGCTAGGAGTCCTCATCTGTGGGAAGAGAGTACAATTAGGCCAGAAAAGGCCTTTCTGATTACATCAGATGTCAAGGCAGCACATAACATTGGGCTTTAATTTTGGCTCTATTATACATCATATCCCTTCTCAATATAGTCTTTATTCTAAATAAAGTTTTTTGTTTTTGTTTTTAAAGAAAACCTTAAAGATACTCAGCAAGTTGATTGCGTGTTGTTAGGTTCAGGAGTTTTGAAGATCTGCTGAGATCACTCTTCTAGGCATTGCTAAGCCTGATTTATGGGATGGAAGACTTCATCCACAGTTATGTCAACATGCTTTGGAGTGAGATGGAGACTTGGCCGTTTTCTAGGCATATTGGGGCGTGGTAAGGTAGCTGGGTCAGAAAACCCAGATTCACAGATAGGCGAATACTCTGCTGGTACTCTGACTAACTCAGATCACCTATCTTCTGGGTAATTACATAATTACCTGATCAATATTTATATCAGGACACAGAGAAGGAAACAATAGACACCAAGACCTACTAGAGAGTGAGCGTGGGAGGAGGGTGAGGATTGCAGAACTACCTATCGAGTACTATGCTGACTACCTGGGTGAAAAAACTAGCTGTACATCAAACCCCTACAGCACACAATTTACCCATATAACAAACCTGAACATATATCCTCTGGAACTAAAATGAAGATCAGAAAGAATATATAAATATATAAATATTTATGTATGTATATTTTTGTATATATAGTCTATGTATATAGATATTCCTCTATGTATTATATATAGTGTAAATATTCTTATATATTATTTATATATTCTTGTATATTTTCTTTATATGTAAAAAAGTATAACTACATATAAATAACATATATAAAGAATATATGTATTTTTCCAATCTTTAAATATTTATATATATACTAATTTTGTGGTTTAGAGACTGGCTCTACTTCATTGGCTTCTCAGCCAGCTATTTCTAGATGGCAGAAGAACAAAGAACTAATTGCTTTCTCCATTTTGTTATCTCATGGCCTTAAAAATATGCTTTCCCATAGGGAATATTCTCCTCTTCAGTGAGTCAAAGGTTGGGTGTCCTCATTATGTTGTTATTTAGGGAGATATCCAAAACTAACCATACTTTTTCTTATGACCAGTACATTATAGTTGTTTCTTTTATCAAGTATTTCCATTTTTAAAGGATGAAATGTTTTGAATGGCCAAGATATCATTGGGTGTTCATTTTTCTTGTGTAAGTATTGTTTCTCCTGGGTATATAAATATGGTGAGATTTTTAGCTTGTCCCAGAGTTCTTGAAAACTCAGTGTTTACATCTTAAGTATGAACACTAATTCTCTAACCCTCAGCAACTCTCCTTAAAAATTCTTTCAAGAGATCAACACAGAACAGCTCAGTGTGCATGTGTGCAGAGGCCATGCCTCATAATTTAAAAGTCAATGTGTTATTTTTTTTCTGTTCTTTCTGCTGGTTTAAGATTAGGCTTTGGGATTTTATATTTTTATTAGTATATCCATAAGAGATTTTGTAGGAGACATGAAGAAAAGAAAAAATTAAAAACCATTAATTTTACTATCTTAGCAACCCTGCTTTACAAAAAAAACGTAAAAAGAGAAAATTTTAAATGAAAAATGATGGATTATTGTGGAATTTAGTTATATGTTCTAGCCCTGCATCATAAATACATGATAGAGCTAGCTCTGTGGTACTCTGTCATTTATAAAGTGGCACATGGCAGATAAGAAGGGGTAAGAATGTATGTAGTGCTTTATTTTCAGATTGACTTAAGTTAATTGATACTAAAATTAATTAAATAATATTTCACACAAATATTAATCACTATTTAGCACTAAAAATGTACTGTGCTACATATACAACATTAGTTGTAGACTCTGTAGTTAAATATATATTATTTTACTTAACTTCAAAAGTTTTGGTGTTATTTGACTAGGTATGCAAGCTAATTTATTTGAATCTCAATTATAATCCAAATGAGGGACTGTAGGATTCTATGAAATAACAAATAACTGAAATGGCGTATTTTAAGAGCTAAAATAGTAGGAGCCAAACTAAATATTGTTTTCTGGCTTATAAATGCAATAGGATTTCAGATAAATATTCAAGAGAGGCCTCAAGGAAAGATAGTAAAACATTCTGGAATGTGAATGCTGTAACTTAATCTTTGTATCAATCACAGAGTAATCAGGAAAATAAAGAATTTTGAGTATTTACAACACAGGGGCTTTAATGTAGTGATTGATTCCATGGGTGATGGGGTATATGAGAAATTAAGCGGGTGATGGCAAAGTAATCAAAGTTGGACAATAGCAAGAAAGCATTACGATGTATAGGCTAAAGACATAAAGGAAGGAAGGGGAGTTAATGTTGCTCACGACCAAGGACACCTGGTGAAAGATGGAATCATAACAAGGAGTCGGAGCTGGAGTTATAGCCACTATGGAGTTACCACCAGAGGCACAAAATGAGAAATAGTCTGGATTCTCCCTTCCTGGCCTTCCCTCTGATTCTGCTTCCTATTGGTCAAATCCCTTTAGAAACCAGTTTATATGGGAGCTAGAAATATGCCCTGAAAGAGCCAGCACTCCACTTCCTCTACTCCATCTTCTCTCCCCTTCCCAATCCCACAATACAGAGGAGAGCAGGAGAAGAACGAAAAACGAATCTAAAGACAAAGGTCTTAGGACTGGAACTAGCACAATTACTAAATTTTTATTCTCAAAAATCTAGTGTTCTCATCAGCACATAAAATGCCTAATTATGAACTTTTCATCAGAAAATTATATAGCAATATTATGTACATTTTTCTAGAAATAGCTGGAAAAAATTTTTCAAGCTGTATTGTCTTGAAGAAAATATTGTGAGTTATGTCATATGCTGGGTGCTTGATGCAGGTCTATACATTGTAATAGTGTTATATCATCCTAGTAGTGGAGAGAGGAGTGCATTATAATATTCTTTATTAAGTTTATTAAGTCTTTTGCTTTATAAAGCTCAATTATTTTAATACAAAGTAAGTATAATAATTTTTAAATTAAACACTCATGTTGACCATGACCCATTGCCTCTGAAATGCATGAAATTCATCAGTTTACTTCTGTAACACTAACCTCTTCACTTTACAGATATCTGTCTGTCTGTCTATCTATCTATCTATGTATCTATCTATCTATCTATCTATCTATCTATCTATCTATCTATCGAGATAAAGCTCTCCATCTTTCTATATATTGCAAGACTCAGTTATTGAGATTCTTAAAAATTCTTTTTCACTGGGCCTGAAGTGCTAAAAAGGATTTCTTTAGATACAGCATGGACCATTTGATGTCTTTCACTCAATTTCTTTTCTTACCTGCAGAATATTATTTCACTGAATCTTTTACTTAGTAAGATGTTTCATTATAGTTCTACATATTAGATTACATCTATAGGTAACCTTTACTGGACTGCTCTGATTTTTGCTTTGTAGTCTGCTTATATCAGAAATGGCATGTTGGGGAGCTTAAGTAGAAAAAGAGCTTGAAAGAAGAAGGCCACCAGCGAAAATGCTGAGAAGCTGTGTAATACAATGGAGAAAGAAAGTACAAACTCTGGACTGGGAGTGAGGAAGCCCACATCAGGTGACACAGTCTGGAAGCTTAAGCAAGTCACATATTTTCTCTTAGTTTCAGTTTCCTCATTTATAAAATAAAAAGAATGGAATATGGAAGACTGAGTTGACATATTTTATCAATGACCTACACATACTGAATAAAATATAACCAAAGACAATCTTATAGAACAAAACTGGAAATACTCAGGAACCAGAACTCAAAGCCTGAGTGATAAGTAGTGCTGACTCAGTGGTTGCCAATGAGGTTGTATGACTTAGACATAGGGTGCAGGCTGGGGGCAGTTTCTTAAAGCTGTAAAGGAGCCTCATCTATAAAGGTAGGGCCTCAAAGGATTTCTTCTCTGAAAAACAGGGACTAGAAAAACTCCACTCACTAGTTCAGGATCTACAGGAAACTTCTGATCTACTAGAGCCCTAAGTAGAAATAATTTATACATAAAACATCAGAAACCCAATTGTGACGCTTGAGTAGATTCAAGATTGGTATTAATACTACTCCTGTGATGCAGGAAGCCCATGAAGATAATTTAAATCAGAAACTTGTTTGGGACTAGTAACATTCCTAGGGCCCCATGGATGTACCCAGACTGCCACAAATAACAACAGTAAAACTAACAAACAAATGACAATACTCTAACATGAGGGAGAGTCATAAGATGCTACAACCAGAAGAATCATAACTCCAAAAATGGTAAATAATATAAACAATACAAAAAGTAAGAATTACTTAGTGCTGTTTTTACTGTATCCCATAAGTTTTTATGTTGTATTTTTATTTTCATTTGTCTCAGTATTTAAAAAATTCCTCTTTAAGTTTTGTTTTTTGCCCGATACTTCTTCAATAATTATTTAGTTTATTTAGTTTCCACCTACTTGTGAATTTTCCCATTTTCTCACTCTTATTCATTACAAGTTTTGTTTCATTGTGATCTGAAAATATACTTGAAATTGTTTTTGTCTTAAATTTGTTAAGACTTGTTTTGTGGCCTGTCATGTGATCAATCCCAGAGAATGTCCTGTATGCACCTGAGACGAATGTGTGTTTTGCTGTTGGATGGAATGTTATGTATATATCTGCAGTTCCATTTGGTTTATATTTGTTTCCAAGGCAGTTGTTTATTAATTTTCTGTCTTAATGTTCTATCCATTATTGAAAGTGGGTTATTGACCGGGCATGGTGGCTTATGCCTGTAATTCCAACACTTTGGGAGACCAAGGTGCTTCGATCATTTGAGCTCAGGACTTCAAGATCAGTCTGAGCAACATTGTGAAACCCTTGGGAGGCCGAGGTGGGAGGATCATGAGGTCAGGAGTTTGAAATCAGCCTGGTCAAGATGGTGAAACCCCATCTCTACTAAAAATACAAAAATTAGCCGGGCGTGGTGGCAGGCGTCTGTAATCCTGCTACTCGGGAGGCTGAGGCAGGAGAATCACTTGAAACCGGGAGGCAGAGGTTGCAGTAAGTCGAGATCGCACCACTGCACTCTAGCCTGGGTGACAGTGCAAGACTCCATCTAAAAACAAACAAACAAACAAACAAACAAAAAATTAGCCAGGCATGGTATCACACAACTGTAGTCTCAGCTACTTGAGAGGCTGAAATGGGAAGATCACTTGAGCCTCAGAGGTTGAGGCTGCAGTGAGCCATGTTTACACCACTGCACTCCAGCCTGGGTGACAAAGCAAGATCCTATTTTTGAAAAAGGTGGGGTATTAAACTCTTATACTATTTGGTATTACTTTTATTTTCTCCATTCAGATATGTCAATATTTGTTTTATATATTTAGATGATCTGGGGTTGGATGCATATATGTCTTTACTTGGTAACATCTTCCTGTTGAATCAATACTTTTATCATTATATAATGATCTTCTTCATCTCTAGACACAGATTAAAGTCTATTTTGTCTAGTATGACTATAGCCACTTTGCTTTCTTCTGGCTACCATTTGTGTAAAATATTTTTTTCCATCCCTTCATTTTCAGTCTATGAGTGTGAAATCTAAAGTGAGACTTGCGGACAGCAAATTGTCAGGTCTAATTTTTAAAAGTCCATTAAACCACTCTAAGTCTTTTGCCTAAGGAGTTTAATCAATTTACATTTAAAGAATTATTGAAAGGTGAGGACTTACTACTACAATTTAAAAATAATTTTCTGTTTTGCTATTGTTTTGTTTTCCACTTACTTTCGTGCTGCCTTCCTTTGTTATTTGATTTGTTTTGTAAAGAGTTTATTTCATTTTTTGCTTTTCATATTTTTAGTATCTACTTTTTCTTTGTTGTTTCCATAGGCTTACATAAAATATCTAGTAGTTATAATCATCTACTTTAGGTTGACAACAAGTTGACTTCAATTGCGTATAAAACTATACTTTTAATGCCCTTTCACATGTTGTTTCCTTGTAGTTAGAGTATAATCCATTTTATATTGTGTATTCATTAAGAAATTTTTATAAATATAGTTATTCTAAATGGGTGATGATTCAGTATAATTCAAGTGGGGGAAAAGCAATTTCTCCTTCATAATGGACTCAAATAATGAATGGCTGGGTTTAGCTAAATTCGTACCAACATGTGGATTACATCTGGAAATGATAACACTCAAGAGCATTTGCCTGTTTGGGAGGCAGGTTATAAGACTGGCTAGGGGAGAATTTTAAATGACCAGTATTCTTTGCCTAATTACAGAACCACTCTAGGGTGATGGAGTAGGATGGAGCTATTGTTCACATAATGGCATGAGTTCCCAATTCTCCAGTCAAAAAAACTGTCTCAACTCTTTCATTCACTTTGTAGTCTCTATCAGATGAATCTTCCTGAAAATATTCAGTGAATAATTGGTTATTTTATTAATAATATTACCCAAATTGGTAAGGAAGGTGAACATGCAGAAAGATGATTATGAGGTCATGTCTACGAGTTACTAACCTACAAAGCAAATAGTCTTTTGAATGCTATGCAGATGAGTTTATAGTCTTGGTAACATTAAATAGGAGAAGTTTTCCCTAAGCTCCAAACTCAGATGTTGGACATGTTAGTCTGAAAGTGTAGTGAATCTGTGAACTATAGCTAAGTGCAAATAGCTATGACCAGCATTGTGTGGAAGTTAAATAAAAAGTTATTTTCAACAAGTGATTTCAAGAGTCTGAAAAACCTCCATTCACCCATCAAACTCTCCCATCATTAGAATACCTGATTGCTGAGATTGTACTATTAAAGAGTCATTTCTGTGGTTTGAGTTCCTTCACTGCCAAAATGCAAAAAGTCTTCAGGAATTAAATTCATTAAACATCATCAGTTATTTAAATCTTAATAGGAATGAGAGTGCAGGACCAGCTCTATACAGGCATGTCTTATTTTATTGTGCTTTACTTTATTGCACTTTGCAGATATTACATTTTTAACAAATTGAAGGTTTGTGGCAACCCTGGGTGGAGCAAGACTATTGGCATAATTTTTCTAACAGTACATGCTTACTCTATCTCTATGTCACATTTTTGTAATTCTTGCAATGTATCAGCCATTGTTATTATTATATGTGTTATAGTTAACTTTGATGAATGATCTTTGATGTCACTATTGTAGTTGTTTTGGGGTACCACAAAGCTCACTCATAAGAAAACAGTGAAATTAATCAATAAATGTTGTGTATTCTAACTACTCCACTAACTGGCCATTTCCCCGTCTCTTTCCCTCTCTTCACGCCTCTCTATTCCCTGACACACAAGAGTATTGAAATTAAGCCAATTAATAATTCTACAATGACCTCTAAAGTTCAAGTACAAGGAAGAGTTGCATATATTTCATTAAATGAAAACCTAGAAATGGTTAAACTTAGGGAGGGGAGCAGTCAAAAGTTGAGACAGGCAAAAACTAACCCTCTTGACCAAACAACCAGACTATGAATACAAATGAAAAGTTCTTGAAGAAAATTAAAAGTGCTATTTCAGTGAACACATGAATGATAAGAAAGCAAAACAGCCTTATTGCTGATATGGAGAAAGTTTTAGTGGTCTTGAGGTAGGAAGCAGATCTCAGCTCTGGAGGTGGGGCTTGGACACTGAACCAAACTGAGGACCAGCTAAAACAGGACAAGATAGAAGAAGGTTTCCATAAGACACACACACCAGTATGCCTTGTCAGTTTACCATTGCTTTGGATACACCTGGAAGTTACCACCACTTTCCATGGCAACAACATAATGACCCAAAAGTCACCACCATTTCTCTAGAAATTTCTGCATAACCTTCCCCTTAATTTGTAGATAATTAAAAGTGTGTATAAATATGACTGCAGAACAACCTTTGAGCTTCTACTCTAGGCACACTGCCAGTGAGGTAGCCCTTCTCTGCAAGGAGCAGTACCTCTGCTGCTGTTGTACACTGCTGCGTCAATAAAAGTTGCTGCCTAACACCACCAGGGCTCACCCTTGCATTCTTTCCTGGGTGAAGCTAAGAACCCTCCCAGGCTAAGCGACAGTTTGGGGCTTACCCACCCTACATCAGTATGGATAGAAGATCACATCAGCTACAATACTCTCTTAAGCCAAAGCCTAATGTACAGCAAGACCCTAACTCCTCAATCCTGTGAAGGCTGGGAGAGTTGAAGAAGCTGCAGAAGAAACACTGGACGCTAGCGAAGGTTGGTTCATGAGGTTTAAGGAAAGATACCATCCCCATAATATGAAAGTACAAAGTGAAGCAGCAAGTACTGATGGAGAAGCTGAAGTAAGTTATATAGAAGATCTAGCTATGGTAGTTAATGAAGGTGGCTACACTAAACAAGAGATTTTTAATGTAAACAAAACAACATTCTGCTGGAAGAAGATATCATGTAGGACTTTTATAGCTACAGAGGAGAACCAAGTGCTTGGCCTGAAAGCTTTAAAGGACAGGCTGACTTTCTTGTTAGGGGTTAATGTAGCTGGTGACTTTCTTTGAAGCCAAAGCGCATTCCATTCCAAAAACCATTCCAAAAATCCTAGGGCCCGTAAGAATTATATTAAATCTACTCTGTGCTCTATAAATAGAAAAACAAAGCCTGGATGACAGCACATCTGTTTACAGCATATTTTAATGAGTATTTTAAGTCCACTTTTGAGACCTGCTGCTCAGAAAGAAAAAGGTTTCTTTCAAAATATTACTGCTGATTGACAATGTTCTGGGTCACCCAATAGCTCTGACGTAGATGTACAAGGAGATCAATGTTGTTTTCATCACTGGTAACACAACGTTCAGTCTGCAGCCCATGGATCAAAGATTAATTTTAATTTCCAAGTCTTATTATTTAAGAAATAATTTTGTAAGTCTGTAGCTCCCATACATAGTGATCACTGTGATAGATCTGGGTAAAATGCAACAAAAACCTTCTGGAAATAATTCATTATTCTAGATGCTATTAAGAACATTCATGGTTCTTGGTAGGAGTTCAAAATATCAACATTAACAGGAGTTTGGAAGAAGTTGATTCCAAACCTCATGGATGACTTTGAAAGGTTCAAGACTTTAGTGGAGAAAGTAACTGCAGATGGGGTGGAAATAGCAAGAGAACTAGCATTAGAAACAGAGCCTGAAGATGTAACTGAATTGCTGTATATTCATGATAAAATTCAAATGGATGAGGAGTTGTTTATTGATGTGGAATCTACTCCTGGTGAAAATGCCATGAACATTGTTGAAATGATGACAAAGAATGTAGAATATTGTATAAGCTTGATTGATAAAGCAGCAGCAGAATTTGAGAGGATTGCCTCCAATTTTGAAAAGCTTTATTGTGGGTGAAATGCTCTCAAACAATATCATATGCTACAGATAAATCTTTCATGAAAGGAAAAGTCAATCAATGCAGAAAACGTCATTGTCTTATTTTAAGAAATTGCCACAGCCACCCCAACCTTCAGCAACTACCATTCTGATTAGTCAGCAGCAATTCAACATTGAGGCAAGATTCTCCATCAGCAAAAGATTACGATTCACTGGAGGCTTAGATGATCATTAGCATTTTTTAGCAATAAAGTATTTTTAAATTAAGGTATGTACATTGGTTTTGTTAGACCTAATGCTATTGCCCACTTACTAGACTACGGTATGGTATAAACCTAAGTTTTATATGGATCGAGAAACTAAAACATTCTTGTGACTTGCTTCATTGTGAGACTAACTTTATTGCAGTGGTTTGGAACTGAACCTGTGATATCTCTGAGGTATGGCAATATTATACTTTTAGAAATGATCGATTTTAAGGTCTTTAAAACTTAGATATCCTATGTACTCAATAATTTCATTATTTAAAAGAAATCTTGCTGAAAATTCTTTTTAGGGTTTTATTTTATGTATCAAGAACTCTGATAATATTTACATGCTTTAACCTGGCTTCAATATTCCTTTAGATTATTTGTGTGTGAGGCAAATACTGGAAATACCAAAAAAATATACGTGAATGTGGTTAGTCCTAAAGTTGCACACACGCAAGATGCATTCCTGTGTTTACAGCAATTAAAGTTCACAGCAATTACGTTTAGTAGAGTTTTTTTTTCCTTTCATTACAAATTTAACTAGGATGAACAAGTGAAAGTCATAGATAATCTATTTTTCTTAAATAGTTTAAGATTGAATGCTTAAATTCTGCAAATATGACATATTTGGAAGCAAAAATAATCTTAAAATATAATATTTACCTGAACTTACTTTAGTATTAAATTTAGCTTTAAATTAAAATTTTAGTTTGATTTAAGCTTTATTCCCCATTCAAAATTAAAATATCTTATAGGAGATAGAACACCTTAAAACATATAATTGAGTTGAAAACAGAAAAAAGAAGAAGAAAATTATGTATAATAGCCTCATAAAAAAAAATCACAGTTAGCATTTTGCAGTACCAGTTTGTGTTCTTCTAGTTTTTTCTCATATGCAAATATATAAACATAACTACAATCAAAGAGTAAATTGCAATTTTATATTAATTCTTCACTGAATCTCCTAAGAAGAGCAATTTTTCATGTTTACCTGGGCTTTGTATCTGTAATTTTAATTAATAACAAAATATCGCTGTGAATTTCTTAAAAATTCCCCTCTGGTTTTAATATATAGTATTTAAATGCCAACTTTCAATTTATAAATGGTGGTGTGATTAATATGTTCATGAATGTACCTTTTGTACAAATCTATGATAGATTTTTAAGAAATAAAATTGAGTCAGAAAAATGTGAGCATTTTTTAAAACTCTTGATACATATTGTCAATTTTCTTTACAAAAGTTCAATTTTACCAACTTAGGCACAGAAATGTATAAGAATTATCACCATATTAACAGTGTTCATTAAGTACAGTTTACTCTTTTTCTGATCACCATGATTATCAGTAATCTCTGGGAACAAAGGGTTAAAAGATCATGAACCTCTGAAGAAATTCTGGAATTTAATGAAAGAGAAATGTTTTTTACCATTCCTTCCTTTTTCCTTCTTCTTTTTTTTTCCTTTTCTCTTCTTTTCTTTTTTGTGGCAATAAAGGATTGTAATTTCCCTTTTCTTTATTGCGGTGAATGAAATGTGATTAATCTGTTAAAGAAATATCTTGCTACAATATTTGTCAGTCAAAGCTGAAGTAACCTCCATTTAAAAGTCTACCCTCTAGAAAATCAATTTTTTCTTATTGTTGTTAGCAATGTGCTTTTAATTGCAGTACCATTAAAAATATAATCTATGTTTACTAAGCAAGTCTAGTGGTTTGCAGGCAGTTCTCTGTAAGCATATACCCAGAATTCTGTCTGTTGACCTTAGTTTGCTGATGGAGCCAGATTCCAACTGAATTTCTCAGTATGATACTGTCACTGTGTCATAACAGAGCTACTGCTACTTGGTTGTTGCCTTTAGAAGGGCTAACACATGCCATTAGCAGCTTCTGATCACTAATTGGGTTTTTTTCTCCTAATCTTTAGTTTTTTTTCCCCCCCTTAGGACACTAGATTTCTTTATCTCCACTTTCTGCCCTTTCTTGAAGAAATGCTTGCTTTTCCTTTTCTTTTTTTAATTAGCAGACAGCTGGCCTCTGCTACTCCTTTCCCTGTATTCCAACCCCAGCTCCATCATTTACTAATGGCATAACCTATGCAAGGTTAGGTTTTTCATTTAGGTTTCCCAATCTATAAAATAGAAATTATAGTATCTATTACATAGGGTTGTTTTGAGTGGAGAAGTTCTGCGTCTTATTCTCTAAATTCACGTGTGCAAGACTTTAATTTTATTTTCTATAAATCATATTAATTTCTCACTCTAAGTCTCACTGCCTGGCTCGTAGTGAATCTCAACCCAGTTAACATTGGACCCACTCATGCCAGAACTGCAAAGGCTTGCATATTGTCTGGAAAATGGGGAAGGCAGGATATACCACTAAAGTCTCCAAGATCTCGTGGGTATGTCCGACATCCTCTATGTACAAGCCAACACTGGTGCCTGGAACACAGCAGCCTTCTAGTTTCGTGCCAAGTTTATGACCCAGTAATCTTTGGCAAGCTAGGGACCCAGTACCTGCAGTCATTGTAGACGCAACCCAGAGCTATTTCTCCTTGTGGCTTCTGCCCTGGACAAGGTCCCTTGGTCCCCTTGCTTGGGAACCGCTGATCCCTCTCTACTGCCTAATCTAATCCAGGGAACACATGTGTATGCTTAGAATGTTGAATTCCTATTTTCTCTGGAAGAAAATTTTTACTCCTGAATGTTTTTGAAATCATAGCCTAAAGACTATTTTTTTAAATGGGTTTAGCTTTTTAGAAACAAATCTAGAGTCTTGTTGGCTTTCTTTGCTTACTACTACTCTTCTCTGATGAAATGACACACAGAATTTGCTAAATTTATGAGTGAGGGCTATAGTTTGGCTGTTTGTTCCCTCCAATCCTCATGTTAAAAATTAATTCCCAGTGTGATGATGTTGGAGGAGGGACCTAATAGCGGTGTTTGGGTCATGGGGATGGATCCCTCATGAATAAATTAATGTCTTCCCTGGGAGATGGAGGGAGTAAGTGAGTTCTCACTCTGTTCATTATAAGAACTGGTTGTTAAAAAGAGCTGGGGACTTCCCCTCTCTCTCTTGCTTCCTCTCTTACCATTTAGCACAGCCAGCTCCCCTTCACCTTCTCTATGAGTGGCTGCATCTTGAGGCTCTTAACAGATGCCCAATTTTGTACTTGTCCAGATATCAGAATTGTGAACTGAATAAACCTTTTTTCTTTATAAATTGCCAAGCTTGGGTATTCTTTTATAGCAACACAAAGTGGACTAAGACAGTGAGTGAGTAAAAACAGGAACAAATACAAGGAGAACGCATCCAATTATTAATAGTCTCAAAATATTATCTAGCCAAATGAGGATTTAATAAGATTCCTCCTTCTTTCTTTCTACTCTTTGCATTTTCTATTTTTTGCTTTTTCTGTTGCCTGCTTGTTACTAACAAAAAAACTGATAGAAATGCAAAAAGGTTTTTTTTTTTTAATCACCCTTGCAAGGCAATCATAATGCTCATTTAATTATAAGCAAATAACTGACCCAACACAGTGTATCTGAACTTTGGCTTTTTCTTTCCAGTCACTTATCAATTACTGAAAATTCAGGATGCCATCAAAATAGGTGTTTGTTCATGTTTTCTTTTTTTTTTTTTTTAGAAGCCAGAGGTCCTAGGTATCTAGTCGCTGGGAAGTTTTCTGTGTTAAACCGCTACATATTTTCTCAGGATGAATTGACCAAAAGGTTCAGTGTAGTACACACTTTCACTCTGTGGGCACTTAGCAAATACTTATTAACTAATTGGCTACAATTCCTGGTCTACTGGTGGGAAAATGGGGAGGTAAAATAAATTAGCTAGGCCTCCATGCTTCCTTAGTCACCCAAGGGAAGAGTTATTAGTGGCTACATACAGTGACTGAAAATAGACATCTGGTCAGGAAAATCTGAAGAGAAAGAGACCATTGGGGCTGCTTTTGGTAAATAGTTACACAAGATATTTCAGTAATATGTGAAGAGAGTGTTTCAGGTAAGTTTTTTTTTTTTTTTGAATTATCAGAAAAAGCCCTTATTACCAACAGAGAGGTCATTGAAATCTAAATCATTAGTTTAAAATGTGATGCCAGAGAACTTTCTCTTTTCTGCCTTAACAAATGAACAGGAGGCTGCCCCATGAGGTAGCCAATCTTATTTTATAGGACTTTAAAGCAATATTCAAGGAACAATGGTCAATGCTTATTTTTTGTTTGTTTGACAATGCTAATAAAGCTACCTCTAGTAAACATAAAAATACAGCTAAACATAAGGTTACTTTGATTTCTCTTACAGCCTAGACTTTTCGTTATTTTAGAATATACATTATAATACACTATAGAAATATGTATTTCTATACATATTTCTGAAGAATTAAGTATTTCTATAGTGTATTTATACTATACAATATATACATTATAAATACACACTAGAAATACACTATAAATACATGTGTATTTATAATTTCTGGATAGAAAGTCTTTTTCTAAGATGTGGCTCTTGCCCTGATGCCTTTAGCCAACAATTGGGGTTCTAGCCAAAACTCTCAGAAAAGCTGACAGCCTGATTTATCCCTGTAGGGTATTAGTCACCCTATAAAACTTCAGAACTCTGTGTATCTGCTATGCAAAAACACCTCTTCTATCTTAGAGAGAAAAGTGACCCCTTTCACTTAAAAAAAATCAAAAGTCAAACTGGGACAATGTAAACCTTTATGTATGAAAGATCACCTTAAAAATGATTTGAAAATGGCGGGCCTTCTGAGTTCCACATGCATGTGTAACCCATGAATCATATGCACTTTATTTCTGTTCATTTTAGCTTTTACAACAACCAGAAGAGCTGTTCTGGGGTCACTAACTGCTTTCTGCAAACTATAGCTGATCAATATTATTAAACAAATGAAGAGGGACGAGAAGCATAGAAAGGATGTCACTTGGAGGAGGGGTGAGCAGGGTGACTAAAATCTCCATATTTCTATAGTTTGAGGAAATGTTCATGCCAAGGCATGGTTTATGTCAATCAAACATGTAAAAGTTACTGTGGCTGCATAAGGCCATAAAGATGTACTTTTAAACTCTTAAAAATAAGGTACCATAATTACATCTTATAGAACTGTGGGTCCCTTGAGTCTCTTTGCTGTTTTTAAGATACCCATGGTGAATGAGGTAAAGGAAAAGGGAGGGAGTAGGTAGAGAAATCCTTTGAATTCTGTGTGCAAAAAAATGCAAAATCTGGACAATTTGCATGCAGGATCTCTCTCTCTCTCACTGATTTATTAACTTTAATAACTGTGGGATTTCTCTTAACTTTGGGTTTGAGAACTGAAGTCATTACCATTTAAGATTTTTTTTTCCTGAAGTAATCTCTGGTGGTGTCAGTCATCTGGGAAAGTGAAAGAACTTTGTTTCTTTTTATTTCTTTCTTTTAACCCCTAACTTCCATCCTAGAAGTTTCTGCTTGAAATTGAATTTTGTGTACTCCCTGCAACAATATCTGTTTGGCAGTAAATAAACTTGGACATCAGACGTTTTTGTCATTGAAGTTTCTACTGTGATTGAACAGCTGGGAGGGTCTCATTTCAGATAAATAAGTTCATTAGAGCTAGAGCTCCACAGAGACTAAGGTGTGGGGAGAAGGACATTCCATCAGCCTTCGTGGTTGAGAGTCAGGTGATTTGGCCGTGGTGGGACAGTGTCTTCGTTCTGATGCAGAAGGATTATATGCTTGCTTCGTTCTGTTTGGTGGCTTCTGACTCTCTACTCATCTCAAGTTTGCCCAAAGTTTCACTAGGCAAGAACAATGACCTAGTCTCAAGAGTTTATGGAGAAATTACTGGCATTGTCCATACTAGTGATGTGTACAAGATATTTTCTTCTGTTAGTTTCATTTGTATTTTATGTAAAAAACTGAATTAGACTAGATGATTACAAAACTACTTTGAACAAACCTTCAAGTTCTAGTTAAAGACAAATGTGTGGGGAGGCCCAGTGGTGTGGGCTCTGTTGACAAATCACTATACTGCTGCAGATGCAATGCTTCATGTGATTCCAAACATTTGTCTCTCAGGGGGACAGAGTTCTCAGTCTGAGTGTGTAGTGAATATGCGTAATCAGCATCTACTAATTCAAGAGACGGCCTGTCTATGGGGCACCATTGGCTTGATGCTACTGCTAAGAAATGCCTTGGAAGTTGTACTGTGATCTCTAAGCCATGAGAGATATCCACAATTCAACTACATGTCACTTGTATGGTCCTATTAGCAGTAAAAGAAAATTAAATAAAATTTTAAAAAACTTGAACAATGCATTTAAATGTAAAAATCAAATAAACAACCATCTCTGAGTTCACTAGAGATGAAGACTACATCCTTAGTGAGGCCTATAATATCAATTTAAAGAGTTCAGTTATGAAGCAGTTCCTGCTACGAACTCATCAGTGTCACCATCAAGAATCTAGTAGCATTTCTGGTTATCATACAACTCCAACTGGATAAGAAGGAACTCCCTAAAATTTGCTTGGTAAAACATAATTGTTTTATTATCAGGCTGGCATCTTTGTAAAGTATAAACATTCTTAAAATAATCAAATCCACAGTATTAACATTTTCAGCTAAAGAATATGCACATATTTAGTAACTTACATATTACAATACATAAGATAATTTTACCTGTTAACCAGGTCAGTTTTAAAAAAATTTACATTTAGAATGAATAGTTGGGTAATTACTTTAGACTTGTGATTTTGAGTTGAAATCTTATTAAATTTATGTACAGTGTTAGAACATTTAGGAGAAATTCTCATATTTATAAGTTAAATTATTAGATGTATGAGTCCTGTCAGCATTTCGGAAAGTTTTGTGTAAGTCAACTAATTGTGCTATTCTCTGAATTCAAATATATTAAGCATATATATGCCATTTAACATATTTTTAAAAATTCTATTAACAAAATTTCTTTAAAAAGTAAACAAAGTCTCTTAAAAGTGACTGCTGAATATTTGCTGGATTTCTAAATAATAAGATTGCAACCTAAATTTAGAAACTTAGGAAAGAACTAGGTTTTGGATTTGTAACTTTAATGACTCAAACAATACTTTTAAAACTAAAGAAAATATCACAAAGATGTTTTTTATTTTTTTATTTTTATTTTTTAGTGCACAAAACCTCCTAAAGAAAACTAAGAACACTTCACATTTGACATTTAATATAGCTTCAACTAACTTAAAACTGAATGCTGACAGTTTCACTTTCCCTCAAAGAAAAATAAGTATTTTGTAAATCTCCTCCATGCAAATTTCAGTTCTACTTTAAAGCACAAACCCCTTTGTCCTTCCCAAAAGGTAGAACAGGTTGTATGGCTATACAATATATATTAGCCAGGTAGCTGCTATTGATAATCATTATTCTTCCAAAACCTCTGTGGCTTAAACAACAACAACAACAAATAATTCCTATTCACTGACATAGTGAGCAATTCTCTGGAGCTGGGAGGTGGAGTGTGGGTAGAGCTTTCCTTCAAGTCATATTTAAAACCCAGGTGGTTTCGCCTGTAGCTAAGTTGTCAGGGTCATACATGTCCAAGATCATGGTGGATGAAAAAGAGATTGTGGTAGAGGTTCTGAAAGCCAAGTCTAGAAGGACATGCACCACTCCCTGCTTTCCCTTCATTGGCCAGAGTTGACCACATGGTCAGGAAATGAGTTACCCATGTATCCAGGAGGAACAAAGAAATGGTTGCTGTACTTGCAGCATTGTGTCTGTCATACTTTACAAGTTAATTTGTTTCCCCCAAACAAAGCCATGATATACATGTATTATTTTCATAGAAAATACTGATCGTGATTTGGGAGAAAGTAGATATTTCCACAATAATGTATGTAACGAATAAGAATGCCAGCAGTAAATTTCATCTTCTTATCTTGGGGTTTCAAAGTTTTTAAAGGTGTTAGCCACTGTATTAGTGCGTTTTCACACTGATGATAAAGACATGCCTGAGACTAGGAAGAAAAAGAGGTTTAAATGAACTTCAGGTCCACATAGCTGGGGAGGCCTCACAATAATGACGGAAGGCAAGGAGAAGCAAGTCACATCTTACATGGATGGTGGCAGGCAAAAAGAGAATGTACCAGCAGCAGAAATGCCAGATGCTTATAAAACCATAAGATCTCATAAAAACTCACTCTCTAGCACAAGTACAGTATGGGGGAAACTGCCCCTGTGATTCAATTATCTCCACCTGGCCCTGCCCTTAACACATGGGGATTATTACAATTCAAGGTGAGATTTGGGTAGGGACACAGAACCAAAACACATCAGTCATGTTAACACAGCAACAAATGAAGGGGAGGTTTGGCAGTTATTAGTTAATGCAGGTATTTAGAAAGGACATATGGCCAAACTGGATAATTTGGGTTGTGGACTCCCCTGAAATACCCTCTTGAGTTGTCTCTATCACCTAAATTAAACAGACAATTGCTGTATTATCTTTGCACTTTGTGTTCAGTAATCAGAGGATAGGGAAAGTAAAGAATGTCTTAAATTCCAGTACACATTTTGGAACTATTTTTCTAATAAATCATTTAGGATTGATTCAACTATTTCACTCCAATAGAAACTATTTCTTTGAAATGGAAGCTGTTGGGTATTTTTTGTTTTTAAAAAGGGGGAAACAATTTAGTTACATATACAGAATTATTCATTTATTACTTTTTCAATAATGCTATTTATATCATGAATGATGTACTTATTTGTTGGTTATTTTAAGCCATGAAAAATTTTTCTTGACCTTTCAATAGTTATAATAAACATGTAGTAAGCACTTACTGTATGCAATTAAGCATGTTTTATTTTGTCATATATTTTCATAAATTATTTCTAAACCAAATTAATAGTCTGAATAAGTCAAACCCAATTCTATTTTCTGTCTGACTTATATTCAAAAAACTTTTAAATACAGTTAAATGTTTATTTTTTCACTCACTGAATAAGCATTTCGTGTGTGATTACTGGATATTAAATCCGGTAATAGTCAATGTGAGAAAACAAGAAAAGTAGTCCTTATTCTTGAAAGGCTTAGTTTCAGAAAACCTCAGAAGTAGAGGATCAAAACAAAAAATGCCCCCTTTGTAGTCCCAAATTACCCATTATTCTATAGTGTTGACTGGCATTGAAAATACTTAATTTTCAGTTCAAATTTGGGATAACTTAGCACTAACTTTGGAAACATAATCTTAAGCAAGTTAGTTGACCAAATTATGTCCAGAAACATTCAAACTAAGCAGTAGAACAAAACTTAAAATTTCTCACTAGGAAAAAAATTGTTTCTAGTTTTCTCAAAAGAATTTCCACATTGCCAAAACACATCGCAATAAACAACTCCTACAACTCTCAAGAATCCATTCACTTGGGCTATTTTTTCTCATATAAAAGTTATTTGTGCTTTATGTTTCAAAATATATTCTTTCCAGTATAATTTTAAAGACAAAAATTATTCTGCATTTATTGCTATATGCTGAAAACACAAAAGCGTTATAAAATAAGATGGCAACATCCTTTGAAAGAACTGCAGTTATAAATAACTTCATGATAGGGATACATTCTGCGAAATGCATTGTTAGGCAATTTTGTTATGTGAAAGTCATAGTGTACTCACACAAACCTAGATGGTATAGCCTACTACGCACCTAGGCTACATGGTACAGCCTATTGTTCCTAGTCTACACAGTATAGCCTATTGCTTCTAAACCACAAACCTGTACAGCATTTACTCTACTGAATACTGTAGGCAATTGTAGCACAATGGTATTTGTGTACTGAAACAGAAAATGTACAGTAAAAATACAGGATTAAAAATCTTATGGGACTACTATCATGTACATGGTCCATCATTGATCAAAACATTGTCATGTGGAACATGACTGTATTATAAAAATTATGCCTGGCTACTACTCACCGCTATTTGCAAATTAGTAGATTATTTTCCAGGAATAATGATTTTGTTATAAACCTAATGGTTGGTAACGTCATGTTAAGAGGGCACAATAAATTCAAGCGTTGATTTTCCAAATTCATGACAATGATAAGTAAACTTTGAAAAAGAAAATTAAAAAATACATAGGTTAACTCAAATATAAAACCAATATCACTGCGGATCAGAAATGGAAAAATGCACCCAGTATAGAGCAGATAAACCATATGTCTATGGAAACAATACATTTTAAACAGTGTTGACTAAGGTAGTTAGTCAATGTTGGCTAAAAGGAACCAAAATTGCTCCAAGTAAGAGGAGGACAGAACCAGGTCAACTGATTGAAGCTAGGGCCTGGAAGCGCAGAACAGAAGCCATGGCCCCTTCTCCAACTCTGTTTCATTAAGGGATACAGAAAAAAAAAAAAAAAAAAAAAAAAAAGCCAATCACTGTCTGGGGCTATCTATGGCTTAGAACAGTCCCAGGCAGTGAAAGGTCAACACATATTAGACATTATCCTATAAACAGAATTGAACCAAATGGCCTGCTAGCTTGGTAACTCAATCTACTATATCTCTAATATTAGCATGGGCCAAAAGCCTGGACATGCCGCCACAAGATCTGATTCTGGACAGGTCCCTGGAAAGGCCAATGGAGGAGGATGAATATTAGTAGGAAAAAAGGGAAACACATAATAATGAGGAGTGCTTTACCAGGAATATGTTAAAATGATGTACCTGACATATATCATTGAGCTCTATAAAACAAAACAGAGAGAATCATAAGGAGATGTTGACAAGTTCGTAGACATAGAAATTTTAATATTTTTTGCTTTGTAGCACACATATGTAACATCAAGATATCTAGAATATTTGCTATTTCCCCATCACCAGGTTCAATCAGCATGATATCGTCAGTAAAGATGACCAGCATAATGTCCTGCATGATAGATGATGCCATAGAGATGGAAAGATTATGAAAAACAGTAAAAAGCTGGTATGGCTCTTAGGTGAAACTGCAGAGGGTGCTGCTGTGCCTGGTAATTGAAAGTAAAGGGTGTATGGTAGAATTTTTTAATAAATAAAGAAAAAAAAATCTCTAAATCAATTTCTGCAAACCAAGTACCACAGCAATGGTTGATTCTATTCAGTAGAAGACTGCATCTGGAACAGCAGCTGTAATTGGAATCACATCTTGATTAACCTTATGATAACCCACGTCATGCTCCAAGGTCCACCTGTTTCCTGCATGGCCAAATAGGCTAGCTTTATGAAGATGTAATAAGAATTGCAAACTCTGCATTTTTAAAATTTTTGATAGTGCACTAGCTTCCTCAGAAATGTGATGTGGCTTTATTTATTTTTTGTTATTTTGATAGAGAATGGCAGCTTTAGAGGCTTCTACTTGGACCTTCGACCAGAATAGCCATTCCTCTGCAGATCTAGCAACTAATATGGGCACTCTACAGATAGCTGGGTATGTCTACTCCAGTTATGCGTTCAGGCACCAAGGAAATAACCTTGGGGTGGATTTGGGACTTCTGAACAGACCCAGGCCGAAAATTCATTTGTTACTTCACCTTTTGACTATTAGACCACCATGTGATTTGTGACCCCTAAGAATTAGCAACAGTTCAGAGTCAGTTTCCAGTATTCACTGAAAGTCTGAAAATGTACATTTTTTCAAAGACAAGTTACCTTGGTAAATAGCCATAGCTCACTTTGAGAAAGGCTAGGAGGAAGAGTCATGGTATACATTTTTGGAAATTTAACTGAATTCTTCCTCAAGAAGACCCTGCCCTTTCTTCATCCAAAAGGGTCTGGTTCAGGCCTGAGAATTGAGCGAGATCATGGTTTTCCACTATGGTGATACAGAACAGGATTCTACTTATCACACTTAGAGTCTTTACCACTTATTAACATCCTGTAAGACTTGTACAGGCTGCCTATCTATTTCAATCAAAGGGACACCATGACCAATTAACCACTACTAAAGCTCTGTGTGAATCAAAATATTCTAATTGTTTCTCCAGCCCTAGTACCCATTAGAGTAACCACACACACCTTGTTTCTGGTGGTTAATTGCTGCTGACATCATTGAAGAAAAGATCCAGTTATCCCCAAACAATTCAAGGAGACTTTTGCAATGTCAACACCTGTTACTGTCATCCATAACCTGCAGAGAAGTGTCACTACAGGCCTTTCAAGGATGCTGGTGCTCCATTTCCTAATGTACTTTTCAAAGTTTAGGTGAAAGGAATGGCTACTGGACCCAGTAGAAAACAGAATTAAGTGGGGGAGGCCTTGTTACATCTAATATATACATATCATTTCTAGTGCTCTGCAACAGAAATGTTATAGAGTGCTGTTTTGCCTCTTTATACTATCCATGGTTTTCTTTCTTTATAGTTTGTTAAGGAAGTTGTAGTATCTCACTCTTTATTTAATATAGGCAATCATTTCATATAGCCAATCAACCCATCTGTTAGAGACTAGGTCTGAAAACAGGGTAAGGTGATATGAGTTCTTGAGGATAATCCACTTTCCCTTGCAGGAAAATTAGTCTAGTGGGTGTTGTTGATACTCTTTAGATAAGAGTAGGTTAATAGCCTCAGGGAAGCAAAGGCAGCTCCTAGTAATAAGGGACGCCAGTGGGATATATGATCCAGCGATTCAAGTTACACAGTTTCACCAATATCTCCTCAAATGTCCCAAAACCAATCCTCAGAGTTTCACTCTATCTGAATCAATGCCATAACTTTAACATAAGAGGCATAGGAAGGTTGCAAATTCATTCAGTGTTGTGATTCGGTCACCTCTGGTAGAAGGTCTTCCTTTTCAGAAATTTCAGACATACAGCTCCAGAAAATAAGGACTCTCTCATATCATTTATAGAAGTTCTCTAGTTTTTCTGTTTGTGGTTTAAACTGTAAATTCAACCACCAAGCTTGTCTTTTTATTTTTCATGTTCTACAGTGCAGTCATAAGTAGCCAGTCCAATGCACAGTCCTACGTTTTTTATCCATAATATTTTATTTAAATGCTACATGGTTTCTCAAATCCTAAACTTCTTTAGTAATTCAACTCTGACAACAGTGAAGAAAGTTTTTAATGTAACAGTTTTATAATACATACACAAAAAGTACACAAATTATAAGCAATCATTGTGATGAACTTTCACAAAATGGACACATTCTTGTAATCAACACCCAGGTCAAGAAACAGGACATTATCAATACACCAGAAGCCACTCGTGATCTGCTTTAGTCAATAAAACATTCCAGAATAAAAACTATTCTTGAATTTTAAACCTATAGGCTAGTTTTACCTATTTTTAAACTCTTTTTAAATTAAGTATACAGAATTTTTAAAATTTTCATTTTTATTTTAGATTCAGGGGTACATGTGCAGGTTTGTTACAATGGCATACTACGTATGGCTGAGGATTGGTTTCTATTGGTCTCATCACCCACATAATGAACATAGTACCTACTAGGAAATTTTTCAGCCCTTGTAACCCCTGCCTCCATCCTCCCTTTTGGAGTCCCCAGTGTCTGTTGTTACCATCATTATGTCCATGTGTACCCAAAATTAAGCTTCCACTTATAAGTGAGAACATGTGATATTTGGTTTTCTGTTTCTGTGCTAATTCACTTAGGATAATGGTCTCCAGCTGTATTCATTTTGCTGCAAAGGACATGATTTCATTTTTTATGGCTGTGTAGTATTCCATCATGTATACGTACCACATTTTCTTTATACAGTCAACTGTTGAGGAGCACCCAGGTTAATTCCATGTCTTTGCTATTGTGAATAGAAGTATGCACATTTTAAAATCACCTTTATAGTCCTAGAATAAACACTCGTTTGATTTGCTAATTTTTCATTACTTTTGAATTTATGTTCATGAGAACGACTGGTTTCTAGTTTCCCTATATTTTATTGTCCTTCTGAAGTTTTGGCATCACATAAGAGGCATAGGAAGGATTGGCATCATGGTTATGCTGTACTTATAAAATTAATTGGGAAATGCTTCTGCTTTCTTTCTATTATCTAAAAGAATTTGGGTCAGACTCACATTATTTCTTCCTGAAATATCTGGAAGAGCTTATTAGTGAAGCAATCTAATCCTGGAGTTTTCTTTGTAAGATTTTTGTTAACAGTTTTAATAAATTTGAAACATACGAGGTAAAATAAGTTTCTGTAGCTGCCACAACAAATTACCACAAATTTGGTGACTTTAAACAACAGAAAATTTATTCTTTCATAGTTTTAGAGACTGGGAGGTTTAAAAATCAATGTGTCTTCATGCTCACACTTCCTCCAAAGACTTCAGGGGCCAGTCTTTGTCACTGGATTTTGGGGCTTACTCAGATAATCCAGGATGATCTCATCTTGAAAGCCTTAATTTAACTATATCTATAAAGAACCTATTTCCAAATAAGGTCACACTCACAGATTCTAAGTACATATATCTTTTTGGAGAGGCCAGCATTTAATCCACTACATAAGGCTAATCAGATTCTTCTACTTATAAATAAATATATAAATACACATAATTTTTAAAAAAATTTCTATATCATAAGACATCAAGCAAATAATTTTACAATTTTGACTCTATTCTTACAGTTTTAGTAAGTTTTGTTTTCTAATGAAAACTTCTGTTTTGGCTTAGAGTTCAAAATATATTGATAGAAAAACATTTGTTATTATCTTTCTAATGTCTATACAGTCCATACTCATGTTCCCTTCCTATCCCTGTTGTTGGTAATTTGTTTTTCCTCTCTTTTTCTTTATTAGTCTTTCTAGAGGTTTATCAATTTTATTTATAGCTTCAGTGAACCAACTATTGTCTTCAATGATTTTTCTCCTCTAAGTTCTTTCTGTTTTATTGATTTATATTCTTATCTAATATTTCCTTCTCTTGTTATTTAACTTTTCTGTTCTTTTTCTAACTTCTTGAGATAAAGCATAATTTATTAATTTTGATTTTTAGAATCTTCTACTATATGCACTTAAGGCTATATATTTTCCTTAAACAACTCATTTGATACCATTCTCCCACTTTCAATATTACACATATTAATTATCTTTGATTTCAAAACATTTTAAATTTTTATTGCCATTTCGTTTTGGATCCATGTGTTATTTAGAAATACATTATTTAATACCCAAGATAGTAGGGATTTCCCAGTTTTTAAAAATTATCTATGTATAGCTTGATTCCATTATGTTCAGAGAACATGCTCTGAATGATTTTAGTCCTTTGAATTTGTTGAGGTTTGCTTTATAGCCAAATATTGAATCTATTTTGACAAATGTTCCATGTGTACTGAAAATAGTATGTTTATTTTATTGTTGAGTGTAATGTTGTATGTATGTCAATTAGATCAAGTTTCTTATTTATTCAAGTCTTGTATATCTCTGCTGATTTTTTATCTGCTTGTTTTATTAGCTATTGAAGGAAGTATGTCAAAGTCCTAGCAAGGAATGTGTGTTTTAAAATTTTTCTTTTCAGTTTTCTTTATTTTTTCATGTCTTTCTTTTACATCTATATTATTTATTCACAGAGATTTAAAATTCTCAAGTGGAATGATTTCCTTATCATTATATAATATAAACATCCCTTTTGTGTTAAGTAAATGTTCTTGCCTTAAAGCATACTGTATCCAAGATCAGCATAATTATACGTAATTTTTATTAGTATTTTTATGATATACATGTTTTCATTCATTCATTTTCAACTCTACTAGCTCATAAGCATCATACAACTTTTGATAATTCAATATAATAATCTCTATTATTATTTCAACTCAATTTATATTTAATATAATTATATATTTTTATTTATTGTAGGCTTTTCCTTTATCATTTATTCATCTACCTTATACACGCATATACATAGGCATATAATAATTATGGATATTTATGGGATGCAATGTAATGTTTTGATACATGTATACATTGTCTGAAATTCAAGTCAGAGTATTTAGCATATCCATTGCCTCATACATTACTTTTCATGTTCTTTTTCTTCTCAGTTCTTGTATTTTTTTAATGAATAATATATTTTTATTATGCCATTTTTCTTTTCTCAACCTTATAGTTATACATTTTTTTAGTCTTGTTTTAGTGATCTCCATAGAAGTTACAACATGCATTTTGACTTATTGTGGTCTATTATAAGTTATTGTTTCTATCACTTCCCTGATAATGTGAGAATTTCAGAATAATTGAATTCCATTTATTCCCCTCTCCGCCTCTTGCATTGTTATTGCTATGCATTTTAGTTCAACATATACCTCAGACCACACAGGCTATTATTATTACTGGTGGAGACAATATTTAGTCAATATTTATTTAAAATTTTTATTGCTCTTTACTCTTTTTTGAAATTCTATGTTTTACTCTAAGATAACCTTTCTGTTCTTCAAAAATTCCCTTTATTGTCTGTTTTACTGCATGTTTACTAGTTTTGTTCATTTGAATATATTTATTTCACTTTCATTATTGAACGATATTTGTTGTGAATATAGAATTCTAAATTAAAGGTTATTTTCTTTCAGTATTTTAAGGATGTCATTTCAGTATCTTTTATCTCTATTCTTTTCTATGAGGTCCGTTCTCAGTTTATTATTGCTCCTTTGGAGGTAAATCAGTAGACCAGGAAAAGATCGCCGTTCAATGTGACTGGGCATCATCCAATTCACTGAGGGCCCAAATAGAACAAAAGGTGGGGGGAGGGCAAATTTGCTCCCTCCGCTTGAGCTGGGACATCCTCTTCTTTTGCCTCAAACATTGGCACTCCTGTTTCTGTAGCCTTTGGGCTTGGACTGAAGCTCTACCACTGGCTCCCCTTGACTTCCAGCTTGTAGACAGCAGATTGTGGAATTTTCCAGTCTCCATAAACATATGAGCCAATCCCTCATAATAAACCTACTTTATCTATCTATCTATCTATCTATCTATCTATCTATCTATCTATCTATTAATCATCCATGTATCCATCTATCATCTATCTATCTATCTTATCAGTTCCGGTGGGGAAAAAAAAAATCTCTAGCTAGTCCAGAAGATTATGCATCTTTTCTTTTCTGGTTGCTTTAAAAATATTTTCTGTGTAACTTTTGTTTTTAGCAGTATTATTACAATTGATCTAATATAATTTTATGTAGTCATGCTTGATTTATCTTGTTTGGGGTTCACTGAGTTTCTAGAACCTGTGAGTTGAGAGACTTCATTGGTTTTAGAAAATTACTGGCCATTATCTCTTCAAATCTTACTTCCTCCCTGTCCTTCCTATCCTTTCCTTTTGGAACTCCAATTTTATATATGTTAGACCACGTTGTTTTATTGCACTATTCTTTTCTGTGGTTTATTATTTTCCCTGTGTACTTCAATTTGGATATTTTTTATTAAGCTCTTTTCCAGTTTACCAATCCTCCCTCTGCTGCATATAATCTGTTGCTAACACCATCTAATTTTTTTCTTAATTTAGATATTGTATTTTCCAATTCTAGAATGTCCATTTAATTTTTGTGTAGCTGTATTTTTGTTTTTTAGTTACTTTTATCTTTCCATTCATTTTTTGTCCATGTTTCCTTCTATTTTCTTGAACATGATAATAATAGTTATTTTGAAGTCCTTGTCAGATTAACTCCAATACTTGGATCATCTTTAGTTTGGTTATTACTGTTTGTTTTCTCTCTCTCTCTCTCTCTTTTTCTTTTGGTTATGAGGTTCTGTTTTTGTAACAAGTTTCTTTATTCTTTTTGAATGCCAGCAGTATATCTGCAAAATTGTAGACATCTTAGCTAATAGATTCACCCATTTGATCCTGGCCTATCTACTGGTGTCTGATTCCCTCTATAAATCAGGGATTGTGTAAGTCAAGGCTGAATTGAAGATGTGGTACTAATCAGTCTACCCTTAACTAATCAGAAAACTGAATGTACCTGGCTATTCAGTTTTCAACTCAGAGCCGGATGGATCCTAAACCATAATTATTAGCTTGAAGGCTTTTGAAATCTCTGCTCTGCTTTGCAGATGCTTTTCACTTTGACAAATGTACTGAGGAGAACAATCATATTTGGATTTGAAACCTCCCAAATTCCTTCTGGGTTCCTTGTCAATATGCCATATATTAAGGTAGTATTGTTACTTAGTAAGCATAGCATTCTTATGAATTCTGCTTGTAATTTTGAGATCTCTCCACATTTCTGTTTCGCCAATTGGCAACCTGCTAATTCTTCTAATGGAGCCAACAGAGGGTGCTATAAATCTAGGGAAGCAAGTGCTATGAATGAATCAAGAGAAGAGTATGTTATACATCTAGCGGGAGTGGGCAATACAGGAAGAGGATAAGGGACTTGTTTATTCTTGTTTGCGTTATGTGAACTTCCTGTTTATTTCTCATTCCTGCCAATAACATCTCAGGCTCACTTATTGACACCAACTATGGCAGTTCATTTCAGTCACAATAGTTGAATCCAGTTTGCAATTTTTCAACTCTTGGAAGAACTAGCCTGCTTGTGCCCCCTCAGAGACACCAGAACAAGCCAGCTGCCACCCTTTTCTCAGAAACTGGGGTTACGGGATCAAGGGTACCTTCCTTCAAACTCAGAGACATTAGCACCAACTGAGCAGCATTCATTTCTCAGAAGTCCAAATTTTGATGCCCTAGGGTCACTCCTCTAAGCTTTTACATTTTATAAATTCTAATCTCTTCTGTTTAGTACCCCCAAGTCTTGGGTGTAGTAGGTGCTATCTTTAAAAGAATTATTGTAAGTTGACAACTTATAATTGTATAAATATATGGGATACAAAATGATGTTATAATTTATGAACACAATGTGGAAACATTAAATAAGCTAGTTAACACATCCATCACCTCAAATACTAGACATTTTTGTGCTGGGAGCATTTAAAATTTACATTCTTAGTAATTTTAAAATGCACAATAAATATTATGAACTATATTCACTATGCTGTGCAACAGATCTAAAAATGAAATATATTTCTCCCGTCTAGTTGAGATTTTGCACCCTTTGACCAACATCTCCCCATTCCTTCCCTCCTCGAACCTTTGCAACTACCATTCTATCCTCTGTGTCTATGAGTTCACTTGTTTTACATTCCTGCTATTGCTATCTCTATCATGGATTAGTGCTCTATTTTTTGTCTTTCAGATCTTCAATTCATAGCGTATGTACACTTTTGTTAAAATAATTGATATGGGTTCTGTTTCCTGACTCTAATATGGCACATTTATGGATTTGCAGACAAAATGATTGTGTATGTAGAAAAACCTGAGCGATCGATAGAAAAGCTTCCATTTTTATTAAACGAATTTAGCACTGTCACAAGATATCTAGCAGGGCTAGAAGAAGTGATGCATTTCCAAAAGTCTGAAACACAGGTGCTCCAACTAGTTTGCCTTTTACTTACTGGTGAATTACTTGTAGAATATACAATATAATTATTATACTGGGAGTTTATGACAAGGTGGAAGGATGAAAACTGGATTTTCACTGTATTGTATTTAAGGAGACCTCTTGAAAAAGACAACCTTGCTAAAGATGAAAATGGTTATGGGTCATTTGAAGACTATGACAATTATTAAAATGCTAGCATAATTTTCTTTTGTTTCTTTTTTCTTTTTTCTTTTTTTTTTTGGGGAGGAGGACTGGAGTCTTATTTTGTCACCCAGCCTGGAGTGCAGTGGCATGATCTCGGCTCACTGCAAACTCTGCTTCCTGGGTTCAAGCGATTTTCCTGCCTCAGCCTCCCAAGCAGCTGGGATTACAGACGTGCACCACGTCTCTCTCTCTTTTCTTTCTTTCTCTCTTTCTTTCTTTCTTTCTTTCTTTCTTTCTTTCTTTCTTTCTTTCTTTCTTTCTTTCTGTCTTTCTGTCTTTCTGTCTTTCTTTCCTTCCTTCCTTCCTTCCTTCCTTTCTTTTCCTTCTCTCTCCTTCCTTCCTTCCTTTCTTTCTTTCTTTCTTTTTCTTTCTTTCTTTCTTTTTCTTTCTTTCTTTCCTTCTTTCGTTCTTTCTTTCTTCTCTCTCTTTCTTTCTCTCTCTCTTTCCCTCCCTCCCTCCCTTCCTCCCTCCTTCCCTCCCTCCCTCCCTCCCTCCCTCCCTCCCTTCCTTCCTTCCTTCCTTCCTTCCTTCCTTCCTTCCTTCCTTCCTTCCTTCCTTCCTTCCTTCCTCCCTCCCTCCCTCCCTCCCTCCCTCCCTCCTTCCTTTCTTCCTTCATTTTCTTCACTAATTTTTCTTTCTTTACCCATCACCTAAATGTAAGTATTCACCAGGGTTTATCCATAATACTTTTATTTTCTCAATCTATATCCCCTGCTAGATGATCCCATTCATCCTCTTGCCTTCAACTTTTGCCTATATCATGATAACTTTCCAAACTGGTTTTGACATAGACGTTGCCTGGAAATCAAATTGCCTACTAAAAATTTCCACTTAAATGTCCTATTAGTTGTCAAATTCGACATGTCCTAAACAACTCATTATCTATTCCCCTCTCCCCCAGTGACTTCACTCAATTTGCTTTAACCCAATTGGCAATTCAACATCCACCCAGTTTCCCAAGCCTAGAAAGCAAAGATATTTTTAGTTTATTTTCTCCCTCCCTGGTCATATCCAATTAAACATTAAATCTTATCTATCTCATCTCTCAGGTATCTCTTAAATATAACTCTTCCTGGTCATTTTGATTGCCATTGTCTTACTTCTGTGTCTTCCCATCTCTAGCATGAACTTTGGTGATAAAATCTTCTCCCTCTCCCATCTTTTCTTTATCTATTAGGTGAGTCATCTTATTAAAATGCAAATCTGATCCTTCTCTACTTTCAGTGCTACTATGTTTCCTCATTATCCATGTCCAAGCTCAAGCTCCTTACATCCTCATCTTGCCATGAGTGTCTCTCTAGCAGTATTGGTTTTTTTCTCTGTTTTAATTTTTAATTTTTGTGGGTACATAGTAGGTGTATATATTTATGGGGTATATATCACATTTTGATACAGTCATATAATGCATAATAACCACATCCGGGTAAATGAGGTATGAATCACCAAAAGCATTTATCCTTTTTTGTGTTACAAACAATACAATTATACTCTTTTGGTAATCTTAAAATGTACAGTAAATTATTGTTGATTGTAGTCACCCTGTTGTGCTATCAAAAATGAAATCTTACTCATTCTAACTAGATTTTTGTACCCATTAAACATGCCACTCCCCTCCAGCACCGGACTATCCTTCCTTCCCAGCTTCTGGTAACCATCACTCTACTATCTATCTCCATGAGTTCAGCTGCTTTAATTTTTAGATCCCTTAAATAAGTGAGAATAAATGTAGTTTGTCTTTCTGTGCCTGGCTTATTTCACCTAACATAATGACCTCCAGTTCTGTCTGTGTTGTTGCAAATGACAGTATCTCATTAATTTTTATGGCTGAATGGTATTGTGTATAAGTATCACATTTTCTTTATCCATTCATCTGTTGAGTTGCTTTCCAATCTTGGCTATCATGAATAGTGCTGCAACAAACATAGGAGTGCAGCTGTCTCTTCAATATACTTATTTTCTGTCTGTTGGGTATATATCTAGCAGTGGTATTGCCAGATCATATGTGATACGGTTTGGATCTGTGTCCCTACCCAAATCTCATATTCACTTGTAATCCTCAGTGTTGGAGGTGGGGCCTCATGGTCAGTGATTGGATCATGGGGGTGGATCCTTCATCAATGGTCTAGAATCATCTCCTCAGTGCTGTTCTTGTGATAATGAGCTATCATGAGATGCAGTTATTTAAAAGTGTGTAGCATACACCTTCCTGCCACCTCTTGGTCCTGCTCCTGTCATGTAAGGTGCTTGCTCCCACATTGCCTTCTGCCATGAGTAAAAGCTCCCTGAGGCCTCCCCAGAAGCAGATGCTGCCATGCTTCCTATACAGACTATAGAAGCATGAGCCAATTAAACCTCTTTTCTTTATAAATTACCTAGAGTCTCAGGTATTTCTTTATAGCAGTGCAAAAATGGACTAATACGATATGGTAGCTCTATTTTTAGTTTTTTGAGGAGCCCAGACAGTTCCCCATAAGGGTTGTACTAATTTATATTCCCACCAAAAGTGTACGAGGGTTCCCTTTCCTCCACATCCTTGCTGGCTAAAATGGCTTTTATTCAAAAGACAGGCAATAACAATAGCTGGGGTGAGATATCTCATTGTAGTTTGGATTTGCATTTCTCTGATGATCAACGATATTGAGCATCTTTTCATACATCTTTTTGCCATTTATATGTCTTCTTTTGAGAAATATTTGTTCATATCTTTTGCCCATTTTAAAATTATAATATTAGATTTCTTTCCTATTGAGCTGCTTGAGCTTCTATATATTCCAGTTATTAAACCCTTGTCAGATGGATACTTTGCAATATTTTCCTCAATTTTGCTGGTTCTCTTCACTTTGCTGATTGTTTCCTTTACTGTGCAGAAGCTTTTTAACTTAATGTGATCGCATTTGTACATTTTTACTTTGTTGCCTGTGCTTGTGGGGTAGTACTCAAGAAATCTTTGTCCAGTCCAACGTCCCGGAGAGTTTCCCCAACATTTTCTTTTAGTAGTTTCATAGTTTGAGGTCTTATATTTATGTCTCCAATCAATTTTTATTTGTTTGGTGTTTTTTGTATATGGCAAGAGATAGGGGTCTAGTTTCATTCTCATGCATATAGATATCCAATTTTCCCAGCACCATTTATGAAAGAAAGTTTTCCCAGTGTGTATTCTTGGCACCTTTGTCAAAAAGGAGTTCAATGTAGATGTATGAGCTTGTCTCCAGGTTCTCTATTCTGTTTCACTGGTCTATGTGTCTGTTTTTACACCCAATATTTTGTTGGTTTGATTACTATAACTCTGTAGTATAATTTGAACTCAAGTAATGTGATTCTTCCAGTTTTATTCTTTTGCTAAGGCTAGCTTTGGCTATTCTGCATCTTTTGTGGTTCCGTATAAATGTTAGGGATTTTTTCTATTTCTATAAAGAATGTCATTAGTATTTTGATAGGGATTGCCTTGAATCTATAGATTGCTTTGGGTAGCATGAACATTTTAATAATATTGATTCTTCTAATCCATCAACATGGAATGTGTTTTTACTTTTTGTGTATGCTTCCATTTCTTTCATTACTGTTTTACAGTTTTCTTTTTTTAATATTTAATTTTAATTTTGTGGGTATGTAGGTATATATATTTATGGAGTACATGAGATGTTTCGATATAGACATGAAATGTATAATAATCATATCATGTAAAATGGGGTATCTGTTTTCTCAAGCATTTATCCTTTGTGTGACAAATAATCCAAATATACTTTATTTTAAAATGTACAATTAAAGTATTATTGACTATAGTAACCCTGTTGTGGTATCAAATACTAAGTCTTATTCATTCTTCCTGTTGTTTTATACTCTTTAACCTCTCCCACCTCTCCACCACCACCTCTCCACCACCATTCCCACCTCTCCACCACCACCTACCCACTATTCTTCCCAGTCTCTAGTAACCGCCCTTCTACTCTCTACTACCACACATTCAATTGTTTTGACTTTTAGATCCCACAAATAAGTGAGGACATGTGATATTTGTCTTTTTATGCCTGGTTTATTTCACTTAGTATCATGACCTCCCGTTCTATCCATGTTGTTGCAAATGACAGCACCTCGTTCTTTTTTTATGACGGATAGTACTCCATTGTCTGTAAGTACCACATCTTCTTTATCAATTTATCTGTTGATAGATCTTATAGCTTTAATTGTAGAGATCTTTCACTGTTTTGGATAAGAAGTTAAATCCTAGGTATTTTATTTTATTTGTAGATATTGTAAATGAGATTACTTTCTTGATTTTTTTTTCAGATTGTTTACTCTCCAGCAACATTGAACTACTTCTTCCATGAGCTTGCTATGTTGTTTGGGTCCCTCTGCCTATATATATGTTTCTTTTTCCTACTGTGCTTTTCCCCCACTTTCCATCCAATCAGCTGCTATCTGTATATACTTTTAAACGGCTTCTGGGCAGCTCCTCCTTGACAGCACCAATAGGTAGTTTTTTGTTTGGCCACTTATCATCTCCGTACTTCTGTTATTGCAGTTATCATAATGACTAGTAATTACTTTTTACATTCAGCCTCAGACACTATATTGCAAATTCCTTGAGGACAGGAGCCTGGCTTATATATTATTTTCTAGTATCTGTCACAGTGCCTAGTACAGAGTAGGAACTCTAAAATATTTATTAAGTTGAACTAATTCTATGTAGCTCTCTAGCAAGAGCATGCTATTTCATAAATGAATAATAGATGAAATTGACTGATTAATTCAACAAAAGTTTACTGACATGTGGTGTGTGCCAACTGTGCTGGCTTCTGAGGACACAGAGTAAATGAGAACCCTAGTCCTTGCTTGCATGGTGCATAGTCTCCAGGTCCTATTAGTGTCATCCTTGCCACCCTGCCAAGACCTTGGCTTCCTGCTCTCCAGGTTGTCCTGATTTCTCTCTTCCCTGATTCTTGTGGTTTGTTTGTATTTTTTGCTAATCTAAATTCCTCACGAACACCTTCCATCACCTGTTCACTGATCCATGACCTGTTCTTTCGACTGAAATGCATTTTAAAGGTCCCTGGCTTGACTTTGCTGGTCCTAATGCTGACTGCCGTGAAATGACCTCCGTCCCAAGTGACTATCATTCATTTTTTTCCCTAAAAAATACAATGTACCTACAGTGTTAACGCAAATAAGCCCCATGTCATATTAACAAATATGGTAACTTCAAGACCAGTAGACCAGAAATAGCCTGCCTCTTGTTATCTTATGCAGTCATGTGCACCATATTGGAATATTTCTTTCCTCAAAGGTGGGAACTGAGTCAGAGGCCATCTGTGTGGCCCTTGCTCACCAGTCCTGAGCGGCCAATAATTAATTTAGGCTGAATGTAATTACTCCCTTGTTAACGGTAGTTTTTCTGCACTTTCCTCAGTCAGCTCTGGAGACACACCATTGAGAGTGATGTATAACTCCTGGCACAGAATGAAATCTGAGCCCTATGAAAAGACACAGGGAGAATCTGCTCTGTGCCTTGCAATGGGTTCAACACTCTTATCTAAAGTGCATTGGTGAAGTGTTCTAGAGGATGCAGCAGTCCAGGCTGCAAAGAGGAAACAGAACAGCTTCACTTTCTTTGACTTTGAATCCTATTACCTCCTTATGCATATTAAAACAATTTACACCACTCTAAAGTGTAAATTGAAAGAGGTGTGTTTGTTCAAGAAAAGGGAGAGCCTAAAAGAGAGGCTAGTTTTAGAAAACCGGTATTTTTTTATTAGAAGTAATAAAATGCAATAATTGAAAATATTTCAACATATTTTTTAAATGGTGAGAGATCATTCAGCTACTGTGCTACCAAATCACATTTGTATATTTTTTGACATTTTGTATGTTATTTGTGTATGAATTATATAAAATGGGCCTTTTTTTTTTTTTTTTTTAAAGATGGAGTCTTGCTCTATTGCCCAGGCTGGTGTGCAGCGGCGCGATCTCAGCTCACTGCAACCTCTGCCTCCTGGGTAAAAGCCATTCTCCTGCCTCAGCTTCCCAGATAGCTGGGACTACAGGCAGGAAGAAATAGGCATTGTTTAAGACAAAAATTGACAGTGTTTCATAGCATTCATTCCCTGGACTGTAAAGGCATATTATAAAGGAAAGGGGAAGGAAGTTGGAAAAGGAGAGAGGAAGGGAGAGAGATAAAGATAAAAGATGAAGGAAGAAAGAAAAAAAGGAAGAGAGGGAAGGAGGGAGGGAGGGGGGAAGATAATTTTTACTGTGTACCAAAGTTAGGAAAAATGAAATCCTCCTGCCCCACCCTGCTACACAAATGTCTACATTAGGACCATGGACGTGTGGGCAACCAGGTCAATCCCTCCTCTCCTGAAGATGATTGGAGGCATTCTTTTACCCTCACTTCTGCCCACATATCTGTGGGGCACTTCCCACAGAGATCTAAACAAGGGTAAAAAGGCCTAGCTAGTATGAGGTCTTGGTTCTCTTTTTCATAAAGAGTTATAAGAAATACAAGTTTTCATTAAACTGTCATGAATTGGTTAGAAGGACTCCAACATAGGATTTGGACTTTTCCCACACAATGTGACTGCTGAAAGTTATTTCTGCCAAAAGCGAAGCTGTTTTCAAACATGTTCTGGAGCTAAGGTCTTGCTGGTGTTAATGCCCTCCAGCCTAAGGCCACCAGGCACACCACTGGAGTTGCATAGGCTGTTTTTTAACTTGTTGCAGTGAGGAAGAGCATACACTAAGGAAATGGTGGGCCTCTCAGCAAGAAGGTGTTAGGCATTACCAGAGTAGTTGAGCTTGTATTAAGTGACTTGGAGAAGAGTTCTTGGAAGCAGGACTTTGCTTTGAATTGGATGAATAATGTCAGAAAGTTGGTATAATCCTACAGTTAAGCATCTTAGTAAGTTTGATCTAATGTGGGGAAGACTAAAGAGGGCAAGGGTATAACTGGCGAAGAAGCAGTATCCACTCATGTGGTACAGATAGGGGGATACTTGGTCACTTTTGAGGTTTGAAATTATTCATGTCTTTTTTTTCTGTGTTCAGACAAGACCAATGAGGGGTCTTGCTTTTGTACTAATCCACTACAGACACAGTGTGTCTT
Source organism: Theropithecus gelada (assembly GCF_003255815.1). NCBI lineage: Eukaryota > Metazoa > Chordata > Mammalia > Primates > Cercopithecidae > Theropithecus > Theropithecus gelada. Next base: position 83,565,859 of record NC_037671.1, on the reverse strand, counting down.
ACTGGATGTTGGTATTTTTGATATTGTTTATGAACAACAGGAGAAAGGCAAGGCTTAGCTGCAAATGCCAGGCCAAATCAAAAATTTCAGGGACCATTTTTTCTTTTTCCACTTGGAAGCCAGAATTCACCGAAGTGAAGGCAAAATGATAGAATTTTGGTTTATAATTTAAAGGTTAAAATAAACATGCACCTTTATTCCCGTTTTTCAAAGGCATATAAAGGGAATATAAATTTAAAACTGAAAAGCAGGTGGCATAAAATAGAAAAGCTAGTTATCTTGAGATATATCTAACTTAAACATTTTAAAAAGTAATCATTATCTAATATCTTAGGACATGCTTATAATGATTTTGCATATTCACATTCTTTTATTGTTATTACATTTTTGATCTATAGTGATATATTAAGCTGGCATTTTTTTATCAATAAACTTTCTGAAAAAGTCAGGGCCCTATGAAAATACCTTTGTGTAAATACTGCAGTTATAATTAGACTTGAAATACATCTACTGAAAATACAAGAGAATCTTAGTTAGCATAAACAATTTTAAGCGAGACAGAATGTGTCATATTATGCTAGGATTTAGGACAGGTCTCCCTAGTGAAGTCTGGGTCAAAACTTGAACACAAAGTTGAGAACTTAGAAAATCAGAGAGTATTTATCAATAATATGTAAAAGCTAGTCACTAGAAAAATATTTTTCCTTTGAAATTATTCCCCAAAGGGCCTTACTTTACAACTTCAATTTGCTAGTATAGACTTGGCCTTAGTTTTGTAAATTAAAAAATGTTTGAAAGGTAGTTAGAGACTACAACAGTGATAAGACATAAACCATGAAAGTAAAGCAAATTTAAAAACCCAAGTGAATACTGTGAATACTTCTAGACTAAACTGATCAAGTGAATGAGTTTGGAACATATTTGATATTACATTTAAAATAGACATGTTATTTCTTAAATGTTTAAATTTGAGGTTGAAGGAGTTCCTCAAAGACTCCTAAAATTACTTAAGCTTTCATGAATAGTGAAAAAAAAAATTGTTATTCCTGAGAATTTTGCTGAAGTCCTTGACAATGGATGGTCAGAAAATATTTCTAAACTCTTTCTAAATAATTTCATTTTTGAACTTGGCAAATTACTTCATCGTTGTGGAACAAGAAAATATTGTTTCTTGTGTATTGAAATCTTCCTTCATACGGCAATTCTACAATTCTTCTGCAGTAAATGTAGTCCTCTTTAGGGACATTTTACTTCAAAAATGACCTCAAACATGAACTGTCTACCATAGACCATTTTCACCTGAAGACCGTGGTCCTTCACAGAAAGGTAGTTTGCTTTAGTAGGTTGAGGAGGAACTGACATTTAGTCTTTAAAAATGATCGTGAAAAAGAGGCTGACTTAAATCAAGTAAAGCTGTTTTGGCACAAATTTCTAGTGTGTTCCTTTGTA
>NC_037671.1:83247233-83264020 GCF_003255815.1 Theropithecus gelada | reverse complement strand
GCTTTTTTTTTTTTTTTTTTTTTTTTTTTTTTTTTTTTTTTAGTAGAGACGGGGTTTCACAGTGTTAGCCAGGATGGTCTTGATGTCCTGACCTAGTGATCCGCCCGCCTCCGCCTCCCAAAGTGCTGGGATTACAGGCGTGAGCCACCGCGCCCGGCTTTTTATTATTATTATTATTATTATTATACTTTAAGTTCTAGGGTACATGTGCATAACGTGCAGGTTTGTTACATATGTATACTTGTGCCATGTTGCTGTGCTGCACCCATCAACCCGTCATTTACATCAGGTATAAATCCTATGCAATCCCTCCCCCCTCCCCCTCCCCATAATAGGCCCCGGTGTGTGATGTCCCCCTTCCCGAGTCCAAGTGATCTCATTGTTCAGTTCCCACCTATGAGTGAGAACATGCGGTGTTTGGTTTTCTGTTCTTGTGATAGTTTGCTAAGAATGATGGTTTCCAGCTGCATCCATGTCCCTACAAAGGACACAAACTCATCCTTTTTTATGGCTGCATAGTATTCCATGGTGTATATGTGCCACATTTTCTTAATCCAGTCTGTCACTGATGGACATTTGGGTTGATTCCAAGTCTTTGCTATTGTGAATAGTGCCACAATGAACATACATGTGCATGTGTCTTTATAGCAGCATGATTTATAATCCTTTGGGTATATCCCCAGTAATGGGATGGCTGGGTCATATGGTACATCTAGTTCTAGATCCTTGAGGAATCTCCATACTGTTTTCCATAATGGTTGAACTAGTTTACAATCCCACCAACAGTGTAAAAGTGATCCTATTTCTCCACATCCTCTCCAGCACCTGTTGTTTCCTGACCTTTTAATGATTGCCATTCTAACTGGTGTGAGATGGTATCTCATTGTGGTTTTGATTTGCATTTCTCTGATGGCCAGTGATGATGAGCATTTTTTCATGTGTCTGTTGGCTGTATGAAAGTCTTCTTTTGAGAAATGTCTGTTCATATCCTTTGCCCACTTTTTGATGGGGTTGTTTGTTTTTTTTCTTGTAAATTTGTTTGAGTTCTTGTAGGTTCTGGATATTAGCCCTTTGTCAGATGAGTAGATTGCAAAAATTGTCTCCCATTCTGTAGGTTGCCTGTTCACTCTGATGGTAGTTTCTTTTGCTGTGCAGTAGCTTTTTAGTTTAATTAGATCCCATTTGTCAATTTTGGCTTTTGTTGCTGTTGCTTTTGGTGTTTTAGACATGAAGTCTTTGCCCATGCCTATGTCCTGAATGGTACTACCTAGGTTTTCCTCTAGGGTTTTTATGGTATTAGGTCTAACATTTAAGTCTCTAATCCATCTTGAATTAATTTTCGTATAAGGAGTAAGGAAAGGATCCAGTTTCAGCTTTCTACTTATGGCTAGCCAATTTTCCCAGCACCATTTATTAAATAGGGAATCCTTTCCCCATTTCTTGTTTCTCTCAGGTTTGTCAAAGATCAGATGGCTGTAGATGTGTGGTATTATTTCTGAGGACTCTGTTCTGTTCCATTGGTCTATATCTCTGTTTCGGTACCAGTACCATGCTGTTTTGGTTCCTGTAGCCTTGTAGTATAGTTTGAAGTCAGGTAGTGTGATGCCTCCAGCTTTGTTCTTTTGACTTAGGATTGTCTTGGAGATGCGGGCTCTTTTTTGGTTCCATATGAACTTTAAAGTAGTTTTTTCCAATTCTGTGAAGAAAGTCATTGGTATCTTGATGGGGATGGCATTGAATCTATAAATAACCTTGGGCACTATGGCCATTTTCACGATATTGATTCTTCCTATCCATGAGCATGGTATGTTCTTCCATTTGTTTGTGTCCTCTTTTATTTCACTGAGCAGTGGTTTGTAGTTCTCCTTGAAGAGGTCCTTTACATCCCTTGTAAGTTGGATTCCTAGGTATTTTATTCTCTTTGAAGCAATTGTGAATGGAAGTTCATTCATGATTTGGCCCTCTGTTTGTCTGTTACTGGTGTATAAGAATGCTTGTGATTTTTGCACATTAATTTTGTATCCTGAGACTTTGCTGAAGTTGCTTATCAGCTTAAGGAGATTTTGGGCTGAGACGATGGGGTTTTCTAAATATACAATCACGTCATCTGCAAACAGGGACAATTTGACTTCTTCTTTTCCTAACTGAATACCCTTGATTTCTTTCTCTTGCCTGATTGCCCTAGCCAGAACTTCCAACACTATGTTGAATAGGAGTGGTGAGAGAGGGCATCCCTGTCTTGTGCCAGTTTTCAAAGGGAATTTTTCCAGTTTTTGCCCATTCAGTATGATATTGGCTGTGGGTTTGTCATAAATAGCTCTTATTATTTTGAGGTACATTCCATCAATACCGAATTTATTGAGCGTTTTTAGCATGAAGGGCTGTTGAATTTTGTCAAAGGCCTTTTCTGCATCTATTGAGATAATCATGTGGTTCTTGTCTTTTGTTCTGTTTATATGCTGGATTATGTTTATTGATTTGCGAATGTTGAACCAGCCTTGCATCCCAGGGATGAAGCCCACTTGATCATGGTGGATAAGCTTTTTGATGTGCTGCTGAATCCGGTTTGCCAGTATTTTATTGAGGATTTTTGCATCGATGTTCATCAAGGATATTGGTCAAATGCCTTAAAACTTCTTACACCATGTCTGGATTATCTCTACCAAACTCAGTCTGTGTCAATTCTCCAAATTTTCTGAGAATATGAAACACGGGCTAAGTTAAACTGATTCAGCGAAAGCTAAAGAAAATACACAAGGAGAGAATATCAGTCTGGGATCAATGATTTGCAGCGGAAAAATTTGGCCATCTCTGGCAAAAATATCCTGGTACTTCTTGAAAATCTCAACAAGAAAAAAGTGTTTTTCTAGTCACCACACCAAATGAAAGATTTGTGTAGTGTTTTACTCAAAAATACCAATTTTCATCCTGCAGCCAGGATACTTTAATAAGGAGAAAGCCCAATTGTATATACTACCATGAAAATGATTCCAGGTGCAAGGAGCCCTCAAGATTTATATAAATCAGCTCTTAATTTATTTCCTTTAATCCATACGACTTTTCCTAGCTTCTCAGTTGCCAGCCACATGTTTCTCGATAAAGACTGTGGTGGCACCAAACTTCCAAATTAGAGGCTGTGAGTGTGTTTCCTGAGTACCCAACATAAAAAATAGTTGGTATTTTTAATAATCATTTTTCTGATGATATTTCTATAGAGAAAAAAGTAAGTGTTTGATGCCAACCCTTGGGGTTCTGCATGAAAACTGCTCAATGTGCACATTGTTATTAGAAAGCTGGATTTTCAAACTCTGTTGTTACTTTTCCTCACCAGTGTTTCAGACCTCGGCAAAGAGCAGACCTGGATTGATAGGCAGCTATCTCATAATTGTAATGCATGGAGCACAGTGAGAAGGCAGCCAATTAAAATAAAAATCTAGTGCAATCTCAATATAAAAGCATTATTTGAAAAAAAATAAGAATATTACCCAATGGGCAATATGTTTTTATTATCTATGTAATAAAAACAATATGACTCCGTATAGATAACCACAAAGAAAAGGTCTATAATTTAACAAGTTTTAGTGAGCAAAACCCAAACTCAGTTGTTAACAGTCAATCTTTTGATAGATAGAAATAAGCTTTTTATCTATCAGAAGTTCTATTTTTACATGCAAAAATGATTTCGCGCAATCAATGAAGCAAAAAGGATGGCTATACTAACACATAGGAAAATCTCTATTACAATTGTTTTAAGTGATATCCACAAAAAAATTAACTATGTAAAAGTTCAAGCAAATGAACACTATTAGCTCTTCCCTCCAGGAGGTATGAATAAACATTCATTAGACTGGAAAGGTAATTTGTGAGTTTTCTTTTTTTTGTAAAAAAAATGACAAAATATTCCCTTTTAATATTAAGCATTAATTTAAAACAACCCCCCTTAAAAATGGCAAATATATTATACACCATTAGTTAGCACTGAAAATTCCAGAAAAAAAGCCACTTTTTGCCTTTTTCTTGATGTTTTATAGCCTTTGTAAAATAAGCAGCAGTCATTTCTCATTGTGCAATCTGTGATGATAATTTATTTTTTAGGATAGAACATCCATCTGAGCAACGTTTCACATACTATGTATGTGGTGCTCATGTCAACATCACACAGAACAAACATGGCTTATGGGCAGAGGTTAAATGACAGATAAATCATTTCATAAGCAACATACGTAAAACGCTCTATTCTTCATGTGTATTAGTGCCTTAGTATTATTTTTATCTTTGCTATAGCTTAGAGGATTTTTTTTTCTTTCTTTTTAATATGATTCCCAGCATTTTGATGTCATATGTTTTGCCTTATTCAGCCATTTGGAGTACAGGTGTGCTATTGTGTTTTTGATGGAGTGTTGCTATTCCAGAAAGCTCCATTCAAAAACACAATGCCACACATGTAACCCAAACTCGAAGATGAGTCAACCATTGAGTCTTTGCTCTGGTACTTAAGAGTACTGCTTACATAACTCTATAGAATATAGAATTAGCAATGTACACAATAGTTAAAGAATAGTCTTGAACTTTGAAAGACCTCAAACTTACCCTAGGAATTTTCAAGGAAGAATTTTTTTAATTCTCTGTGCATCCTACTAGAGTTACAACTAATGTTGTCATATTGCAAAAGTCTTTCCTTAGTAAATAAACCACCTTACTCGTGCCTTACTTTTATCACCTCTAAAGTGGGACCATTTCACAATACTGGTTAAATAATTTTTCAGGTCAGAACAAGAAGCTTGAGAGAATTTCTTGCCATGGAAGTATTTCCTAAGTACTGGTCAAGGTTCCATTGATCCTGACAAATACGATGAAATTCTTATTTCTCTGAACATGATTCAGGTTTTTATCACATGAGGGAAACGACCACTTTCAAAAAGCCTGCAACTACAAAGGGAATAGCCTGGTTTGTAAGCTTAATCTGGGTATTACTTTCAAGACACATTTTAGAGAGTCTTTGAGGGCTCAGTCAGAGACATGTTTATTTCTTAAATTGATACAGTTAAGAAATGATTAGCAAAAAGGATGCTGAAAGAAAGGGAATAAATGGAAGGACAGGTGTCATATCCTTTGTGCTCTCATTTAGAGCTTGCACAGCCAATTCCGTGGTGGCAAATTTGGCACCACGTGGGTGGCTGCCTGACTTCAAATGCTCAGCTGCTCTGGCTCCCAGGGCACTGACAAACTGTCTCCTCCACTTCGGAATCCTCAGATGATGAGTCTCTGACCCTTTAAACAAAAAGCCTGAGCACCAGATGGCAATTTAAAAAGTGCTATCTAAAGGCTATGAAGACTTTATGAAGAGCATTTGTACTTCACTCTGTTGCATGGGGTCAGTTTCTTTTATTGTTCATGTTGTTAGAAACCACCTTCTAGTCTGTATTCTTTAGCAGAAAAATAGCCACAGAGTAATCAAAGTTTAAAGCTAGGAGGAGCTTATAAACCATCTAGCCCAAACTCTTCGGAGGATCAAAATGATAACATGTGTGAAAACACTTTGTACACTCAAAATCTCCCCTAAAAGTAGTGTGTTTTATTTTGAAGATGGGGAAACCAATGACTAGAAAGTTATGATTTTTCTTTTTTTTCTTTTCCTTGAAAGTTATCATTTTTCTAATGTGCTTTGGGTTCATAGATAACTGCATAATCAATTTTAACACTCTCATGCAAAATTTTAACTACAATGTTCATGTAATCTTTAGAATTAGCTCATGCCCTCCATGATTTCTACTTTGAATGTATATTTTGAATTAGGTACTCAAGACTTCTCAGTGAAAATAGTCTACCTTACAAGTAATACATGATGATACTTTAGACAAAGAGTTGCCAGCCACAGCCAGAACATTTCTGTGTAGAAGATCACAGAATCTGACCTGATAGAAGCGGAAGTTAGCAGTGAATATTATATATTTCACAAGACAGACACATTTTGTCAATGTACTTTCTTTGGGTAACAGTGAGAGCATGATGCTAAACATCGTGGATCACGAGGTCAGGAGATCGAGACCATCCTGACTAACACGGTGAAACCCCGTCTCTACTAAAAAAAATACAAAAAACTAGCCGGGCGAGGTGGCGGGCACCTGTAGTCCCACCTACTCTGGAGGCTGAGGCAGGAGAATGGTGTAAACCCGGGAGGCGGAGGTTGCAGTGAGCTGAGATCCGGCCGCTGCACACCAGCCTGGGCAACACAGCAAGACTCCGTCTCAAAAATATATATATATATATATATTAATACCGGAACTCTCCCAATGCCTTTATCTAAGAGTATCTGTGATCCAAAATTCAGAAAGGTATAGATGCCTAGAGAAGAGCTATCAGATTTCTGCGTCTGACTCCAGGGATCTCTAAACTGACAGATCCACAGTGGCACTGAAAAGCAAATATTGGGTCCCCTTCTCACATGCATCACATAGGGAGGCACAGGAAAGAGACAAAATCCCCAAACCCAAGTTGGTTTAGACTAGTTGCTCAATGCCATCATGTCAGGGATGCCAGGAAGCATCTCTACCTTTACACCTTGGGCCTATCATCGGCTCTCTCTTCGGTTTGAAGGAGTGCAAATGAAACAATTGTTCATTTACTGCTGGATATCTCACAGCATCCACAACTGTCACAGAACCTGGAACTGCACATTAAAAAACCCACTTACGCCACAGGGAACAGCTCAAAGAGGGCTGGCTGACAAGTGGGATCTGGGAGAGTCACGGGACCTGCTGGGTTGTTGGGTGAGCCCACCACACTGTCTCACTCCTCTTCTTTGCCTGGAATGTCTCCTAGCCCTCTGAACAATCTATAGGATTCCCTGGCCTAAGCCCATTCCAGTTCCTCCACTAAAACCCTCTCCAGCATCTGATACAGCACCTCTCAGCTGTTCGTGACATGTTAAAGAAGAATCACAGTGTTGATAAGTGAAGAGAGAAGTTGAGGAACAGAGAAAAGAGGAAATTTAGCTTGGCTGACTTTACTTGTATCTAAAAAATATATTAAATGCCTTATGATAATTTGACTCTTTGTAGCTTTTCTGCAGTTTTAACCATGGACATTGGCACTATTAGGAGGAAATGGATAAGAGTTTGGAGTGATTTTTCAAGTTACCAAATGAATGTGAAATGTAAGGCAATTATCCCATTTTTAAAAGTGAAACTAAACTGCAGGGTATTTCAGTGACTTCTAATGCACAGGAGATGCCAGATGTCCACTATCTTGTATTTCAGTGCCCAGCCCCCTGTTATTTGTTTTCTTTTGCAGCGTGGTGATGCTGGGGATGCATAATGTCACTTATTCAAGCTCTGTGGAAAGCTATTGATGATAACTGTCAGCACATCAGCCATCCCCACTTTTCTGGTTAGACTCTGCCTGGCATTCACCAAGCTAAAATCTGGCCAACCGATTCCAGGAAACCAAGTGGCGGAAGTGGAACAGACTTTATTTCTTAACTCTACTTGGAGGCAGAACTTCTACCCACCCTCTTACTCCCATGATACACTTCCACTTTAACAACTGAAGAAAAAGGCTGCATTAAATTATTTTGGTACCCTATTTTGAAGTTTAAAACAAATATCCATTTTTATAACTTAAATGTTGTTCTCATTTACCTTCTAAGCTCATAAGAGGGATGAGAACTGGTTAATATTGAGCACAAACGTTACTAGAGAGCGAATATCTCTCTCAGTGTGGTGCTTAGGATAAACATACATTCACATACTGTTTATTATACTTCAAAAAATTTTTTAAAAGTTTAGCATGGGGAAAATTTTTTTAGCTGTATTTAGAGAGTGACCTGAGATGTGGGAAAGTTGTCTATTGCTTATGTTATTTTTTTCACCCACTTTTGAATTCTTTGAGGCTCCATTTCCCCTGAGTTAAGCAGAGATTGCCACCCACCTTGGCTCTTCCTGCCTCTGCTCCAACAGAACCTCTTTGTTGTTTTATCTAATCAGATTCAGAGGCCCTGCTATGGTTGGCCCACTTGGATTTTTCAAGGAGGTTATATTTCTTATTTCCCAGGCTTCAGAAGAACTAAAAATAACTGGCTGAAAATCTGAAAGGCAAAACTGCTCTATCTGCCAGCATTATAAGGAGATAGGATCAGTTTTAACCAAAAGACAGTCTATTTCTGTTCTTCCGTGACAATTAAAGCAAATCGTAATGACACCAGTTCAGAGCCTCTGGTTTGTTTCATGTCCACATTGAACACATGTATTTTTTTCTTATTTTTTTCATTAAAAATATCCATATTAACACCTACACTTCCAGGACTATCCTAAAAATAAAACTGCTCTTGAGTCATGGTGGCTTTCACCTTTGTGTGTCTGATAATTTTTTTAATAGTAAATGTTTAATGGCACCAATAGAACATGGTCTATCTGAATGGCCACTATCACCATTTGTCTACTTATAGCCACTTTCTATATTTTAGTCCTATGCTAATTGTTTTACCACTCAATGTAGAATCTCATCCAGAAACTTGAATAATATGTGACCCTAAAACTCATTATGAAGGATTTGCTAATCAAGACAAACAGCCTTCTTTTCATGAAGTTTTGCTGGCAGAAACATCCACCTCCATGTTTCCTAAAGACAGATTATGCCCATGAAACATGGGTGAGGGAACATCTGTCAGACATGAAAGATAAAATGTATCTGGCTTTGCTTTTTCATGTTTTATTTTTTAGAGCCATAAAAAATTAAGAGACTAAGTCAAGAGAAAAAGTTCATAAAAGGAGTTTGTACATTAACTCTGCTGCTAGGGCATCAGAGGAGATATAGGATTTCAGCTCTGGACTTACAAATATGTGAAACTAGAGATTATGAAAATAAATATTTAGCCATATTCTTTAGTTGTCTTTTTGTAAAGGTTAACAGTTTCGTACTGAATTAAAAGCAAACAAACAGTGGTGAATTAAGAACTTTGTTCAAACTGCTTTCTTTGTCGTGTCACAGTGATAATCCCATTTTATAAAACTAAGCAATTGAAAAACAGGCAACTCTCCAGGATAATACTAAAAACTCCACTGTTATTGGAAAGCATTTACACGCAACACGGAAATTGTAATGATAAGTAAGTCAACTTAAGTATAAAATATAAATATAGCTACCTGAATTCAATCATCAGGTTCACCAAACTGCTTCATATACAGTATCTAAGCTAAGTTGCAATCAATAAATCATAATAATAAAATTGGCTTCTTATGTGGAAGGTGGGAGAGCAATGAGTAAGACTGTCAGCACACAGGAACAGGAAGAGTATTGTTTCCACTGTATTTCGAGCTTCCCACACTGGACCACAAACTCACTGGAATAGATTTTGTGTTCTCTATGAGGAAAAATTTTTCCAATTCTGACCATGTTTAACCTCCACCATGGGAAGGACAATCTGTATCCATAGTTCTCCTCCAGGACCTGTCAGTTGCTGGCACATAATAGGTGCTCATGAAATATATACTGAATAAATGAATGAAGGAATGAATGTACAAACAGCCTGAGTAGAGATGGTCTCATTTCCAGTGATATTTTAAGTGAGAAATAGCAGAAACATGCAAAACTTTTGTGAGCATTGATAACATTTTACTTCCCCTCTCACTCTAAAATACTTTTCCAATCTAAAACTTTGCAAACAATGAAATAGAAATTTTAAGCCATTATCTGCAAAACTGAAACCTTCTGTCACTAAATAGTTATTCCAGGCAAGGTTTGTTTAAGAGAAAGAAAGGATGAATGGATTAGCAAGGAGCAGGAAATCTCTTTGAGGAACATTCTGTGTCTGACATAAAGTGGGATAAAAAGAAGAGCATATGGTACAAATAGGCCACAAGCAACTGACAACATTTTTAAAAATGAAAATGATAAACATCGCCATTATTTTTGCCTTGTTCAATAGCTCTAGTGCTTATTTTCGTTCCAATAGCTTGTTTTGCTGAAAAATGCTTATAAAGCATAAAAGTTGGTTGCAACCATGCTAGGTGTTTGGGAACAAAAGGCACAAATGCTTTTGCAAATATTCCCCTAGGTCTGCTCTTGATGACAGATTGATAGTTGGGAATATTTTGAAAACATTTTATTCAGTTTAAGTCATTTTGAAGTGGGATCTTGCACACACACAAAAAATTGTTAATGTTTTATCTCCATAATAAACAGAAGAAAGAGTTGCTCGAACATATTAAATGATTTCACATATTCAAAATCTTTCTCATGTGTGTATCTACACGTTCGTATTTCTGCTGAAATGTATATGTACACATTTAAAAAAAGGAGTAGATTTTGAATGTAAAAGACAAAGTCACTTCAGAAAGCATATGCTAAGTAGACCCATTTCAAATATTTAGGAAAGTGATCAGATCCATTTTCTTAATTATTTGCCAAGAATAATCAGCAATAATTACTAGTGCCAAGTACATTAGGGACACCATCTTACATCTTAACAGTACTGGTAGATAAGTATTATTGTTATTCCCATATTACTGATAAAGAAATTAATGCTTCAAGAGGTGAAGTAACTTAAAATCCAAGCCACTCCACTACAAATAACATAAGTTTTTGACCTTGTTCTGGTGACAAGACATTGATCTTTCCACTACAGCCAGTGGTCTTTAAACTGTGTTCAATGTGTAGCAGGGCACTTTTGGCTGAATACTGATCCACTCCCTCCCTATATACACATAGACTCATACATACACATACCCACACAACACACTTTTACAAACATATAGGTTTGACTCCACTTATTTGCTTTTGTTTTATATCAGGGTGAGGGCCAGTAAAATATAGAGGGAAGGGATAGTATGATATCTTTTCCCATGTGTATCTGTAGACTAGATTTCTTTTAAGGGCAATGACCGTAGGCAGATGGAAATGTTCAAACGTATTTTGGGCTGTACAGAAAAGTATGTCAGCGAATGGGAGAGAAAGCCCTAATACCCATCAGTGTTGGGCACTCAGATGTTCTCGTATCCCTTATTAGGGAACTTTTAAAGTACCCTGAGATAGAACCTTTGCTGTGGACAGTGGTGTTTTCATGAAGGACATTGACAGCTGTGTACCTCCTTCATATGGTGTTGCAATCAGCTACCAGAGATAAACCAAAGCCAGGGCAAGGCAGCAGATGAGGAACAAGACAGTCCCATTTGTGAGCACAGGTAAGGAACTGGGGGACACTTTGGAGGGAGGCTGTGTATATTCACTAGATAGATAGATAGATAGATAGATAGATAGATAGATAGATAGATAATGTACATTACACCTGGACACTTAGGATTCTCAGGAGGCTATTTTGATAACTGAGTGGGAGGCTTAGCAGGTATTCTCTGAACCTTCATACCTGTTTCACCCAGATTCCCTCTAAATTCAAATGTTTTATAATTTGGGGATCCATGCAACATGTCATTTGAAAAAAATATTCTGTGGCCTGAATAGTGAAACTTAGAAAACTAAACCATGGTACCTCTTTTATCCCAATTGAAATTGAGTTTGAATACCCTTTAACAAGTTACACACACACACACACACACACACACACACACACACACACACACACAAACCAGACTAGTAATGGATGAAAGAAGCTTTAGTGAAGCCTTAAGAGTGGTTGCTGTTGATAAATCTGGAGGATTTTTTTTAAGGAAGCCATTTATCTATCTGCAACTCTCAAAGGTGCTTCATCCACTCAGACCACCTAAGAGATACTCCATAGCATTTCATCCCTCACTTCTCTGCTCAAATTCAGCTCCACATATGTACCTGCCTACTGGACATATTCAACAGCACCTTAAATTCAATAACTCAATGTATCCAAAACCTCTGTAGCTTACTTAGTCAACAGCTCCAATAACCATCTGTTTATTCATCCGAGCTAGAAACTTCAAAGCTGTCATCAATTTCTCCCTCTACCCCACCTCCTAGGTTACCCAGATCAATTCATTTTGCTTCTGGACAATCTCTCAAATCTTTTTCTCTCTCTCTTCTTCATGGCCCCTTTCTTTTAAAGCCCTTGTTTTCTTTTGCCTGACCGCCACAATAGTCTCCTGCCTGAACTCCATGTCATCTTTCTCTCCTCCTTACCAATCTCTACATAGATAACATAATTTTTAATGTGATATGATTATATCATCTCTCTCTTTGAAATCTTTGAGTCAAAAAAAATTAGGCATGGCATGTACAACTTTTCACATTCTACCTTAACCTTTCCAACTCAAACATGAGCACTGACCTAGATATGGCTATAAGTAGCAAGAAGTGTGGCTGAAAAAGTAGAAATAAATTTATGATAGGGTATATTGAGTAGTTCACAGAAATCTTTTAAAGGTTGGAAAACTGAACTCAGAAAAGGCAGAAAGAAAGAAAAGCAGCCAGGCACAGTGACTCATGCCTGTAATCCCAGCACTTTGGGAGGTCGAGGCGGATGGATCATGAGGTGAGGAGTTAAGACTAGCCTGGCCAAAATGGTGAAACCCTGTCTTCTCCAAAAATACAAAAATTAGCCAGGTGTGATGCCGGGTGCCTATAATCCCAGCTACTTAGGAAGCTGAGGCAGAGAACTGCTTGAACCTGGGAGGTGGAGGTTGCAGTGAGCCAAGATCACACAACTGCACTCCAGCTTGGGCGACAGAGCGAGACTTCATCTCAAGAAAAAAGAAAGAAAGAAAGAAAAAATGAAAAGCTAGGCAGAAGAACCACAGTCAAAATCTGACTACAGAACCAAGCTAGTTAAGTCTACCATTACTCCCACCATACAATAATAGTCCTATGCTTTAATACCACCACTGTTCTCTCTGGACACTGCCTCTGGATGCTAGAGATGACAGTGATTCTACAGCTACTACTGTCCCTGGAAATTGCAATCTCAGTGATTCAGTGAACACCAGAAGAATTCTCCACTCAATATTTTTTCTACCTCCCTTTCCCCATCAAACTGGCCCAACTGAATTTAGAGGTCCACTGCCAGCCCAGAAAACGGGGAGGTGATAGGGGTTGAAAAAACAGGAGGTAGAGCTTTTAGCTTCATAGAGGGAGGCCATAATAAAAAATGAAAGTAGATGCTGGATACCATAAAGCAATAGCAGTGTGATCTATGCTTCAGCTATTCAGGCTATACAACATGCTCCAAAGAAGAGCATGCTGTGTTTGCCTCTTCACATTGTTTTCTACATTTGAAAAGATCTTCATTATTTTCTAACAAGGGGCATCTATCTTTCCATGGTCTAATGCCACCCTGCTGGCACCTCTAGGCAGAACTGGTGCCTCTTTGGTTTGTTTGTTTTTTGTAGTCATAATAGTTTATTGTAGCATTTCTTACAGTGTGTTGCGGTTATTATTGTGTCATTTCACAATTCTGTTTCCCATCTCAACAGTAAGTTTCTCTTGGCAGGGACTATGTCTTTTATCTCTGTGCCTTCAGAGTCAAGCATTGTGCCAGGGACAAAATGTGTCTCCAATAAAGTTTGTTGAATAATTTTTGTGGCTCCCCTTGGAAGAATGTGTTAAAGTCTATGGGAGACTCCTAGAAGACACTGGCCTCGATTGTCAGTAGCAGAAGCACCTTCCTTCTCTTGCCCAGTGTCAGGAACAGATACTTCCAGAACTTCACAAAACAATTGCAAACTGGAAGAC
Organism: Theropithecus gelada; assembly: GCF_003255815.1. Lineage (NCBI taxonomy): Eukaryota > Metazoa > Chordata > Mammalia > Primates > Cercopithecidae > Theropithecus > Theropithecus gelada. The sequence continues at coordinate 83,250,370 of NC_037671.1, read as the reverse complement.
ATTCCCGGTGTGAACATTGGCCATCAGTCTTATAGGCAGCACCTCCCAACTCGATTCTCAGTTCTAACCTGCACTATGATGCGACCTTTAGCATTCTGCTAAAGTTACATCTATACCAAGATTTACGTGCAGTTGTTTTACTGCCTGAACCAGTTATGAACTGGGTACTGTAGCAATCTTGGGAAAAGTGTTCCATTATTTCACAGGTGAAGGTTAAAGCAATTTCAAGAGCATTTAAATTCTATAGAATAGTACTCATACACACTAAAATCAACATTGTCCTCTTTTTGCTACGAAGACAGTAAAGAGCCCATTGTCTCTACAAAGCTTTCACAAATTACAAATGAGACAAAATTCTTGGAACTCTTTAAAATAATATTGGACAATATGTCAGTATAACAATATAGAGATAGGATTATCTTCAGCATGTATTATAGATATTACAATCTAAAGATAATAAATTACATGTCAAGATTCTTTTTTTTGGTCAATAATGGAAGATAACATACAATATACATTACTAATATTAACTAGAGGTCACAGCATTTGTGAATAATGTTCATTGGTTTTAGAGATTTTTAAAGCAATACAATTCTTCAGCAAACACGATTGTCAATTGTCATCTGGATGTCCTTGGAGACACATAGAAGTATTATTCCTTAGACATGAGAGATAGTGGTCACAGTAATTATTCTGCCAACATGAGCCAAACTTGCTAAAAGGAAATTACACTGAAATAGATAACATTGGAAAGGTAAATGACACAATAGTTGAAACGGTAAAATTGGATGAGGAGTAATTATGCATAAATTCAAGGGAAAATGTCATTGTTCTATTGGCGTAAGAGTCGATGATATATTGTTTTTACACACACTTAAACTCACTGCTTCATCCTCAAGTTACAGTTTTCATCAGTGTTCCTGGGACTCTTTGGAACTCCAGGAGTTCTCAGAAATTTATTTTGATAAAATTTTTTAATTTGGACTTTTCGAAAACTTTAAATTCCATCTAGTCTTGTTTGGGTTCTGTCATAACATGTTCTGCCAGTTCATATGTGAACAGTATTTTTATGAAACTATTATTATTGACTTGAGTACATTGATGATTAACTCCTTCCCCTACTTCTTTCTCTAAATTGCATTCTCATTCTCACCATGGGTCCTTGCATTTGGTCCACTACACCCAAAAATCAAGTAATATATGTTTCCAGCCTTAGGAACAAGATTTGGATTCATTAAATAAATAACAAAGAAAAGAAGAAATTTATTACAAGTCTCAACCTGCATCTCTGACATTCCTATTTTTATATTTATTTTATTATTAGAGCATTATTATTTTAGAACTTTTTCACAAATAAAATCTTTACTACAAACATAAAATAACTTAATTTTCATGTAAACTATAAATATTCTTGTAAGTTTACTTATTATTCCATATTCTGAATTTTTTTAAATAGAAAACTCTCACATAAGAGCTATCCTTAGGGCAGACAAAAACATGTAAAATGCAATCATGTTGACAATAACTTCTCAGAAAATTAAAGGTTTTATTGCTTTTTTCTGATTATAAATGAATTTTAAAATGGAAATAGAATATAAAATTTTTATCTTGAATAATTTATTTCTTCAAAAGTAAATCTCAAGCAAAAATAACAAATTGTAATCAAGGGTGGTGCATACTTTGGTGTTTCATATATTAGTCTTTTTACTTTTTTTCTAAACTTCAGGAAAGACTACACATTCAATAGAAATAACTAGAAAATATAATAAAGTGCAATATAAAGAAAATGAAATAAATCAAATTTGGTCCCCCCAATCCATCTTTGTTGTATGTCCTATGCATTTTTCTATGTGCTTATATATAAATATTTTATAAAATGTATATTACAATTTTAGAGCTGATATTTGAAATTCTATCATTTCCAAAGATTTCATCTGTAAAGACTAGGGAACTTTTCAAAAAAAGAAAAGAAAATAGCCTTTTCTTCTTGTAAAGTTGCCAGAACCAAAAATGTAAAACAAACTCAAATTAGCAGTACATTCTGGTTGGGTTATCCAGAACTTAAAAGGCTGTTGATCTGACCCAAAAGTACACAATTCTCTTCCAATGTTGAGATGCTGCTGTTCTCAGTTGCCTGTTCCTAAATGGTTTCATTTCCTGTTAGTCCCTGCCAACCCTGCCTCCCCACCCATGTGATTCACCAGGCTGTGGCTCCACTGCAGGAAAGCCTGGGAGTTCTCAGACGTTCCAACTTAATCGTCTATGATGGCAGACATCTCTGGTTGCCTGTCTACCACATTCCCAGTATCAGAACAAATCCACTAGATGTTTTGGTTCAAAGTATATTCATGATAGTGACATTTCCAAGCTCTATAAAATAAGGTTCACTTCCACAGTTAAACCACAGCTGAGACTACCTCACGAGAGCCCTTCATCTTAAATCAGCCTATGACCTCTTCTTCGATTTACATTAAAAAAACATGTTTTTTAAACCCTAGGTTAAAGTTAGTAATGCCAATACATGACTTTATTTCTTCTTCGTTGCCTGTAGTATCCCTATTATATATTTTTAAACAAAAGATTCAATTTCAACTAAAATTAGATGAAATTTATCTCCTTTAGAAGGGTATTAAGATTCAGAAACAACCTTGGGATATGGAGGTCAGATTCTCATGGGTTTTATTCTCCTTTTTAAGAAAAATAATATGCACAGATATAAAGAAAGAACGATAGACACCAGGTCCTACTTAAGGGTAAGAGAGTGGAGGGTGGGAGAAAGGTGAGGGTCAAAAAACTACTTATTGAGTACCATGCTTATTACCTGGGTAACAAAATAGTCTGTACACCAAGCACCCACAATATGTGATTTACCTATACAACAAACTTGCACGTGTACCCCCAAAACTAAAAGTGTTTTTCCAAAAAAAAGAAGAGAAAGAAAGAGAGAGAGAGAGAAAGAGAAAGAAAGAAAAGAAAGAAAGAAAGAAAGAAAGAAAGAAAGAAAGAAAGAAAGAAAGAAAGAAAGAAAGAAAGAAAGAAAGAAAGAAAGAAAGAAAGGAAGGAAGGAAGGAAGGAAGGAAGGAAGGAAGGAAGGAAGGAAGGAAGGAAGGAAGGAAGGAAGGAAGGGGGAGGGAGGG